>NW_020955484.1:1241326-1293026 GCF_003031625.1 Empidonax traillii | reverse complement strand
TTCATTCTGTTTTTCTCATTTTGCTATGGAAATATTAAAACAATGTAAAAAAAAGTGATATGAACAATTATTGAAAATTATAATTAGTTACAAAATGCTAAACCAAATTTCAGGAGAAGCTAGAAATTATGAAAGTAGATATTTTAGGGATGAATATTCAAAGTAACTATCCAGGTTCCCAACCTGCAAAAATCCTTCAGACTAAGGATGGAACTGGAAAGCACCTGTATACCTTGGTAAAAGGAGAAGCTGGGGCCCATATCTTGCCAAAAAACAAGAGGAGTTATGAGTTGCATCTCATCTGGAAGAAGGAACAAAATTAGTTCCAGTCTTTAGAAAGAAAGAAACTGCTATTCGGAGCTGAAAACTCACATTTCAGAAGGAATATATTTTTAGTTTAGTTTCAAATGTATGAATTTTGTGAATTTCTGAATGCTAATTGCTAATACTGATTCCCTTAATTACACAGAATGTTAAGGAAATGAGATTATGAAAATATGGAAGATTTTTCCTAGCCACCTAACACATATAATGATGCCACATTATTGTGCTCTTCAAAAGATCTATATTTCTACTACTAGAGCTTTCTTCTGTGAGCTGTTTTATAGAGATATAATAGTATATGTTGGCAGTAAGTGCCTGTGTATCAATAGAACAAAGATGAGAAACATATACTGCTAGCTAGCTGCTGTAAATGTAAGTTCTAAATAAAACGAAGTCAAGTGTGAAAGCAATTATATTACATATATTATTAAATTACATGAATGAATCCATTCTTCTAATTTTGTTCAGGCTCACATAGATGAGGGATAACATCAGAGATGATCATGAATGAAGAAAACTGATTTCACACTAGACTAGGGACAAATTCGGAAAAGGAATCATAAAGAAGGCATTGACACATCCTTATACATGAGATTTTCACTGAGGACAAGAATTTTACCTGCTCTATTAAAAAAACAGGTGTTCTTCACTGAGAAGCTCACCTGATTTTGCCCTAGGTAATTTAAACTGCTGTTAAAAATGAATCACATGAGATCTGCTCTCCATTACATTCTCAATAGAAATTGTTTAATTAATCGCTAGAAAGATGACATTTTAATTAACAATGGAAATTCTTGGGGTTGTTTTTCCCAGGAAAATTCTAATAACCTTTGTGATAGGCTTTATAAAAGATTTTCATCTGGCATAAGAAATGAATAAAAACAGCTCGAATGAGGAAAGGCAATACAAACATGATATCCAAGTCCTGGATTTTTTTTTTTTCCCATAGACACAAAGCACAGTTCATATTAAAATGGAACAGAGAGACATTTCTTCACAAACTCTAGAGGTAAAGCCTCCTGACATGTCACTTTCATCACATAAGTTATGGGCAAATATCTGAGCTTGCAGTGTCCTTCACAGTCAATTTCCTTCCTACTTTCCATCCTCAGTAGTAAGATTGCACTTTGATCTCCAGTCAAAAGATAAGGCCTTACCCAGCATTTGGTCTTTTCAGAACATGCATTTGTGTTTCCTTCTTCATGCATACTATGGTCAGGAAGTTCTCATTCCTTGCTTTTGAGATTCTCAACAGAGCACTTTTACGCTGGAATCCAGGTTTTATCCAGCCCGTGTCATTTGTATGTTCCTTGAGACAGGGAGCATTGTTTCCTGGATGTAGGTGAAGTGCCCAGCACAACAGGAGATTGTGCCTGAAAATGGGCCTTTCTTCTTCAGATTTTGGTTCCAAGATCCCTTTTACAGAGCAACTTCAAGAGGCTTGTGCTGCCTGAAGCACCAGAGTTATATTGTTCTGGTATTGAAAGTTTTTGCTTGTGGCCACCTCAGCTATGAGTACAGGCATAGTTATGGGTATCAGGATGGACACAGTTCAAGACAAAATGTTTTATACAGGAATAACTGAATACAATAACAGTAAAAACCTTGGTTTAGAAGGCCTCAGTAATTTTTGGTGGTATTTTTTCTCAGGGATGAGCATGTGAAAAACAAAACAAGAAAAAAATTCCAAATATCAAACACAAAGAAAGAAAAAAAACAACAGGAGGAAGTAAAATTTATACTGGTTTTCACAGATATCTCTGTTTCACAGAGAACACTGCCTAAATCTCTAAAAATGTTTTAATTATCTTTATATTTCTATCAGTTTTTTATTTCTAAAAACTGTTATTACAAAGACATTTTTTATGTAGCAAAAATGTGGATTTTCTGAGCTTCAGGTTACTGACTTTAAAGCAATGACACCAGTTCATGAAATGGAGATATGAATTAGCTGCAGACAGATATTGATGGGTACATATGTATATGCCTGTAGAAAAGCAAGAGATTATTTTCTAAGTGCATTCTTCTTAGATAGCATAAATCTATTTTCATCCTTTCATGTTGTACTCAGTTAAGTACATGCACACTGGTGACTTTTGCGTTATCAAGAGATATTCTCAGGCTATCTTGGGAGCTGGAAAGTACTGTTGAGTGAACCCTTTCCAAATTCCTCAACAACTTAAGCTGTTTGAAAATGAAAATAAGTGTGCTTTCTGTATTGTAAAAATACTGTCACAATGCCTGACATTCCTACCTAACTCTGGTGTTTCCTGACTTTCAGAGGCATCTATTGGTATAATTCATTTGGTTTCAGTGAGTTGTATCACCATAAAATATGGTCCTCAGTGCTTCACATTGCAACTTCTACCTTGTTGTAAAATACTGTTACATTTAATTTCTTAGGCATTTTGAAGGCAAGAAAGAGAGGAACACACGTCAAGACTGCATGGCTGAAAGAGTTTGTGACTTATTCTCTGAAGTTTTCAGAGTAGTTTACCATGCCAGTATTTCTCTTTCTTCTGTCTACTGGGCCAGCTTTGTCAGATCATGACCAATAGTCATTTAATTGGTTTTACCTTTCATCCTCCAACTTACTAGCAAAATTCTTTATCTTTCAATATAATTTCAAACCAGTTTTTTTTGGTGTGTTTTGTTTGTTTGTTTGTTTGTTTAACTTTCTTAAATTTATCTTACTGCATAAAAAACTCTAAATTCCACATGGCACAGCTCCTTCTAGCCATCTCCACATGTTTGGATAGTAAGGGCTAGAGGCTGTTCCACTCTGCTCCCCTTCTCCTTTTCCTGCCTTAAGAACTCAGGTCTGAGAAAACCCCTGTTATCAGATGTGCACTAATTATTAACTATGATGATTTTCTTTTAATTGCATTGTTTTGTGTCTAAATCTCTTTATATGGAGTCTGAAACAAATGGTCATGCATAGATCTTGAAAATATTTTTTTTTAATGGGGTAGTATTGGTATTTTTGAGGGCTCATGCCATCATGATTTAAAAAATAATCAGTTAAAATTTAAAATTTAACCTAGTTTGAGGTTTTCCCTTTTCAGTCGAAAAAACTGCAAACTGCCTCCCTTTTTTCTTTTTTTTCCCTCTCATCTAAAACCTGATTTGTATTAGTCTTAAAAGAAAGTCTGAATACCTAGGGCTTTCTTGAGGCAACAGGTTTCCCAATCTGAAGTATTCTATTAGCTCAGAAGATTTCTCCAAGCCTTTTGATTAAAATGACATTCACCACTTAGGGCACTATAGCATATGTTGAGGTGAAGAGCAGGTAAGCTGATTGCTGTAACTACAGAGTCCACTAAGTAAAAATTGGACAATTTGTTGTAATTTAGAAAGATGAATGTGATGCACAAAATTATATATTTTATTTGAAGGCCAGATTGCATGTCTCTAATCAGGATTTAAAATCTGAATGAGAAGAAATTGCACCATAATTGTTTTCCCATAAGAGAACAAAGAGGTTGTAAAGGCACCTAATCTGTGTCTTTGAAGATTCTGAGAAACAGCAGTAGAGCTGCAGAGTAGCAAAGGAAAGTTACTGCTGCTGTTTATCTCAAGCTTGTTAACATAAAAACAGTTCTACGATTCCCTGAATCCTTTTTTCTTGCAAAAATAAAAGATGCCAAATTTCCATATGCAAGTGTTTGGGGTCCCATTTAACTTCAGTAAATTTTTTTGGGTTTCAGTGAGGTTGCACCATAGGTGAATGTTGTTGTCCTTGTTTTTTTCAGTTCCTACACAAATCCTTTTATCAGCCTGAATTTCAAGCTTTTAATTAAAACAAGTTTTTACTGCTTTTAAGTTTTAGTTGGAGCCTAATGGGCCTCTGTACTTCTCCAACAGGAAAGATGTAATGCAGAACACTTTCTGTCACCTTCATTTACCATTCTATGTGCAGTCTTTCTTGAACTACTGTATTGACTCTGTGTGTCAATGCCAGAAGAGCCTTTTAAAACCTTAATGTACCCAGGCCTTGGTGCCTTTAAGAAAGCATATAGAAAGAAGAAAAAAGTCTGTACAACATGGAGCTTTCTGCTGTATCTACCCAGGACTCTGGCAATGCTCTGAACTCATTCACAGAGAAGGGAAAGGGATTTTTACTTCTTGTTCTGCCTGTCATTATGATATTGAGCAAATCCCTTTACTTCTCTGTCTTCCTTTCTCTTCTGACATTTCTCTGACTTTCCCTAATTGTTTAGAAGATGATTGCCTCTCTCAATTTTTTTTTTTTTGCCATATTCAAAACATGTGTGCATTAAATTGAGGGAAGACAAAGAGCACACAAAAACATTACCATTTGAGCCAGAGTCCAGCAACAACTCATTAAGACAGGTGGGATCTTCAAGCAGTCCTCACCCATTTTATGCACTGGGTTGAGGCTTGAGCTCAACTGGGACTCTTACAACTATCCTAGTAAAACATAGTAATAAATAACAAATAAAATATAGTAACAATTACAAAAAGGCTTAATTGGCAGATGCCATCAAGGTCCTCTCTCTTTATTTTTAAATTTCTTTCTTTTTCCTCCATTGTAAAGAATGTTGAGCACTGGGAAGCCTCAGCTGGTGGTGGTGTTTGTGTTTGGAGCAGTTTTTGCTGTAAGGACTTCTTTGGTGAAAGCTTTTTTTGTCATTTGCCCTTTGATTTGCTTACAGCAGAATTGCTCTCTGATCTCAGGAGTCTTAGAAGAAATATGATAGATCTGAATGGACTTTGTGACTTTTTTTTGGTCTTAGAATCATGCTTATAGGTATTTAAGTAAATTTCTTTTGCCTACATGTGGAGAGATCACATCACCAAGTTCATACTTGGCTTACATATGGTGTCTTCTATCATTGACTTTTTCCCTCGGAAAATTAGACTACAAGCTCCTGAAAGTCCTTGACAGAGTTGTTTTTAAGATTAAGTGTCTAGAACACACTCCATACAGCGTTCCTTCTATTCTCCTTTTTAACACCCTTTCAGAACCAGAGAGAATGTGAATGTACAATCCTTAAACAGAAATGGATGGACATAAATCACTGGCCTGTATATATGATCCACTGAAGCAAAATTCTCCCTATTCAAACTATTTCAGGGACAGTAGGCACCTTTCTATTTGCAGGAGGAGATCCCTGAGGAATTTAACGCTTGCATTGATTCCCTACAGTATTCCTATTCCTATTCAAAATATGTATATCTGCAGCCCAGATGAAGGGAATGCTGATGTATCTTCTTCTGTGAGAAAGCAGAGGCACTTCAGAAAGTTCATTTTGAGAGGAAATATTACCTTCTGACCACTTTCACAAAATAAGTCCTATTTAATCATCCTACAGACATGTGAGAAAGAAAAAAAATGTCTTTAAGGTTATTGTGACATTTCCCACATCACTTTATAAATAGATGGTGGCACTAGTTCAAAAACAGTATCTCTGACTTTAAGCAAATCGGTTCTGACTGGCTTCATCAGCTTAGAGCTGGGGATGTGCTAAAAGCCTTGCAGGAAGGATATTACCATTAGAAAGAAAACCAGGTAGAAAAAATCTTGCATGGGTAAGATGGGGAAACAAAAAAGATGGAAAGAAAAAAGATGCATTATTTCTTCCTGACTCTCACTTTCTTCTGAGACTTACCTTTTTAACATAGATAAAAATGTTTATATGAAAGTTTTTGACACACACTTCTTTTCCAGTAGGTTTTTCTGTGAGGAACGTCAGACATGTGAAGCCTTTTTCATACTTCTTCGTAGTTTCATACTTCTTTGTAAGATGTTAATTTTCAGGAAGATACGGGATAAATGTACAAAGAGATGGAAAAGAGCTGGAAAAGTACATCTGAGGTAATATCCCTATTTTCAGTGATGTGACTGTACCTGTTAGATATAGATTTGAGTTCCTGAATTCCCTTACTGTTGCAATGACTCCAGTGCTGAGCTCAGGAGGTACCTGTCCCCCAGGCACACACCAAGGCTGCCCCACTACTCATGCCAGATGCTTTAAGCTGGCACAAACTGCTGTCCACAAGTTGCACTGTTCTCCTAATTTAAAAACTTTTTCTTCTTGATGACATAATGAATAATATATTAGAAGGAAAGGAAAGGGTTCCCGCCAGGCCACTGCAAAGCTTTCAGCTGAAAATTCATAAAAATATAAGAAAATATCCAGTATGAAGTTAGTCAGCCAGACTCTACAACAGCTGTCTTTGTGTCTCACAAGAAGATGAGGCCAGCCACGGGGGCTACAATATGACAGAGCAGATCCCATAGAAGTAAAATACCAAAATCTAAGACAATCCCTAAATCACTTTCAAAATTTATGACATTGACAATGGGAAGAACACGGCATGAGAATTAAAGGGATTTGCCTCATTGCCCGGCAGTCTCCGCATCCTTCAACAGCAAGTGGATCTCAAGTGAGAATCAAGGTAAGAACATAAAAGAAACCCAAACAAACAACTCTTGGAAGTTACAAGCTGAACCAAAAGATGATGCATGAGCAATTGTTTTCCAGACATTCATATTGTTAGTTACAGATAAACATGTATATTGAAAACAAAAGACTGAAAGAAAAATCAAATCAGTTTTTCATTCTTTTTGACACAGAATCTAAAGTCCAAAATTTGTTATGTGCAAGAAATCGATATTGATTATAAATATTCAGAGTGTGACACTCAAAAGAGGAAATTGAAACGAATTATAAGTACTGAAATATCAAAGGACAATGGGTGATGTTTAGGACCTGATCTATCCTCCTCCTTCCAGATAATTGGGGCCCAAAGCTCCGTGTTATTAACTAGCGGCAAGGGAGATTTACCATCTCCAGTCTGCAAAGTACACTGTGCCGAAAGAATTGCAGGGGGACTAATGAAAAAGACAAACCCAAACTAGAGAAGAAACTGAGTATATATGCTGCCTTGTCCCCTTCCTGCCAGCTCCAAACCTGTCACAATGCAGGCTATTAAACTGTCAATTCCTCATTAATTATGTGCTAGAAATGGTCATAAAATTCTCCAAATTCTTCCCTTTTTCAAAGTATTTTCTTCTGTGTCTTTGTATTATGAACTACTTAAGCCTAAGCCACCTCAGAATGCCCATTTTAGAAATTGCCATACTTCAGAGTATGTAAAATGAACTAAATTTTACCATAAATTCTATTTTCCTTGGTTATTTTGATTGTATTGTGATGCTGAAGGGCCCTTACACATTTGGCATTTTTCTCAGTCTTCCAGAAGTTGTCACATAGTACAAAAAAATTATTTTGCCAGTCCAAATAGTGAAACCTCAGGAGTAAAATTTACCTCCCTCCAGGTACCAGGAGGCCTAGACAAGATGCCATCTTCAATATAAGTAGTTGTTTAGTCAAGGCAAGCTTTTAACTTGGGTGTAGGATACTTGACAGTCAGACTGAAATCATAATGGAGAATCATCTGAGAAAGACCACCTATGGAAATAGTATCAGGAGGCAGAATTCTTTATGAATATTTGGAGAATATAGGATTGAGGCAGATGAAGCATGCTGAGAAAGAAATGTCTTTGAATCACTGAAAAGACACTTAAGACTCATTAGAGGTCATCTAAACAACACAGACACTCAGATAAGAGTGTTAGTGCTGGTTTTGGCTTACTCACACCCTCCTCCCTTCCCCATCACCCTGCCCTAGCAGATCTAAATATATCTTGAGCTATTTAAGTCAGCCCTGTGTGTATATGTGTGCACACACTACACTTGTCATCAAGAAACAACAAAGAAACAGCAACAAAGGTCAGCATCTCTGATGTAAATTAGACATTGGAAAAGCCTACCACATTGCTTTTTCCCTTGGCAACAACTGTGCCAAGTATGTGCTTTGCTATGCTGGTAGGTCCAGGTCCTCTCATACAGGATCTAAGCTCCATCAGAGCCCAGCAAAGCCAAAGGCACTAAAGGAGTTTCAGTTTGAGTTTCAAGTACCAGCTTGGGGTAGAAACTGGTTAAGGTTTGCAATAGTAACCATTGCACAGCTTTTTCTTTAGCTATTTCTTCTGCTATGATGAAGTATAATTAAAAATATTAGAAAAATAGGCTGCATTTTGACACAAATTCTGGAATTGTCATATTATTGTTTCATTGTATTTTTTAAAATTATTATTAGCTTTGTCTAGCAGGTCTTAGGAAGTTGGTTTTTTGATTTTTTCCTAGCTTCCATTAGATGTCAATAATAACTTTTCTCCATCTTACTATTAAAAGAGTGAGGCTCTGTCACACCTGCTTTTCAGGTGTGTTTGAAAAACAGTATCTCTGTTTTTAACTTAATAATAAAAATTACAATGATTTGTGCAGTTTGGAGTTGGAATGGAAACAATACTTGTTTTTCAAAATCCTGAGGAAAACCTATATTTAAACATAAAGGATGCTTCTGGGACATTAAAGGTGTCTAGAGAATTGGGAGCAATAAGACAGAGCTGTATTTTAAGGTAAAGAAATTTTACCATCAAAGGGAAAAGGAACTGAATACCAATCGTAATTATAGTTAGTATTAAAATATTAAATTAATGAATTGAAAGTATTGTAACTTATTTTTCCTTCTCAACCTAAAAGAATGTCCTTTTGAGAATAGGTTGGGAGGACACGCCTGCAGTAAGTGTAACAGGAGGCTGTAGAGTGAGTTACTATAATCAGAGCTTTTATAATAAATACGGAGCATGAATCTATGAACAAGTTCACCATTGGGATCTAAGACCATTACTGGCAGAAAGCCTGTTAATGGAAACTTCACATATGCATGAGAACAACGAGGGCAAAGAAAATGCAAATTATGACTGTGAACACAATTAAGACTGCAAAAGTTTACCTTAAAGAAAATATTTTGTTTCTGATGTTTCATTATACTTCCTTAAAATTAATTTAATATATTGGATTTTTATCTGTGATAAAATGTATATTCATGGTACATGTACCGAAAATTATGCAGATCTTTGTTTCTGATATGGTGCAGTAAAGATAAAAAAAGTATCTCTGTCCTACATTGCATTATATCTAGTCCTCAAGCATGTTTTTATGTAAACTGGAACAATGTCAACGAGTGAACAGTTAAAATCTCCGAGAGCACAAGTGTACAAATAAAGGGAAAAACATGAGCTGAACTCAATTATATTCTAAAGCAGAGGTTAAAGTGTCATTTCTGGTAATTTGGTGCTTGCATTTCATTATTTCTAATTTTGCTTTTACTGCTGAAGTTGTTCAAAGTCTGTGAATACTAGTGATTTGAACCTGACCAATTTTTTCTGTGCTATGGGAGATGATCAGTCAGGTGTGAATCTTTCTGCTTTACAGCTGCTCAAACTGAGCTGAATCACATCCTTCAAATTTCAGCCTTGATTGGAGAAAGTCACAAGACCTTGAGCACATTCAGCATTTGCCCACTTCATGGAATAAAAACTAGCAGAAAGGTCTCAACAAGGAGAGACTTTCCCACTTTCATCAATCAGTATTGCTCAGGCACAGACTGTGTGAGAGCACAGGCCCAATCCCTCCTTTTTCTCCTAAGTTCCTTACAGCACCCAGCTGGAGAGAAAAGGGGTGATCAGTACAACCACGACTGCAACTGTGGAGAAGGGCTGCTTTCTGAGAGAGGAGTATCAGCAGAGACGGAGAAAAGAACTGACCCTTCATTGTGTCAGCAAGAAAAAGGGCAGAGTAAGATTAATTTAGAATAAAATCAACTAGACCTGCATTTGAATAGAGGGAGAGATAAAGAGCAGAATAAAACGAAGTACTCACTAAAATTAAAACAATGTTAAAAAACATCCCTGAAGACCCAAATAAAAAAACTATTCTGCTCAGACTCCAAGTCCATGATTGGTATTTATTTCTGCTACCACAAGACATTTATTTAATTAGAGAAACATGCTTTCATTGCATTTTGAGTCAATTAAATGGAAAAAAACACATAGGTTTTATACATTTTGAGGGTTTTGTAAAACCTCAACTCTCTCTGGATTCTCTGATCTTTAACCTTACTAATTATGTACTTTGTTTTCATTGTGAATACTATTTAGACTTCACAAACTCCTTTTACTCCTTCATTTCCAGTGTCAAGCAGCATATGTGCACAAATGCCCCGCTGTTGCGAGGTTTTCAATGCATCCCCTGCTCCAGCTTTGGCCACAGTGAACCAGTAATTTTCTCTTCCGCTCAGCAGATAGGTGAAGCCTTGTGGATCAGGAGGAAAACTATGTGGGCTGACTGTCTGTGAGTGGTCACAGGGACCCCTTCCCATTATTTTTCCTGGCTTGATGTGGGAATGGCCAAAGCTCCAGTCTGCTTCTGTACCTGTGCTGCGTCTTTTCAAGCAGAAACAAAGCCAGGCCTCCTGAGCCTTTCAGGAAATGAAGGGGCTAACTACATGGCTAATTTGCATGCAACCATGTAGCATTCAGTCTTTCAAGCTCACAGGGTAATTTATTGAAACAAATGCCTGCCATTTCCTATATCATAAAAGTAATATTTAATCTGCAGTAGTTGTTCAGACAAATTTTATTATGTACTTGTCTTATACAAGGTTTTAATAAGCTGTGGTGGAGAGCTGTACACAGTACTTAATGCATGCACTGATATGTGTAAAATCTAAGATCGGAGAAGACAGCATATATTTATAGCAGTGTCTGGGAGATTATATGTAATGAATACATTATACCACATACACACTAGAGGCAAAGTTAAGGATGCGCAGGAATCCTGCAGTGTGGCGTTTCCCAACTTCCGTGTGCTTAACCGTTCAACCTTAATATTCTCTGAACATTCTCCAATGGAATATCTATCAGCCCACATAATCAGCGTGCAAGTTACTCCCACAGAGAAAGATATTGTAGATTTTCCTCTTCCAAGAGACATTAATTAATGCATTTTCATTTTGAAATGCACTACTTTCCAGCCAACATGTCCTGATGAAAAATAAAAAAGCTTTAAATTTTTGTGGAGTAAGGCTCCCTAGGAAGGTTAAAAAAAAATACTATCTGCATTCCCTTTCCTAGGGGCTTCTCTGTTTTGACCTTGCACTAAAGCTGTTATGCACAGCTTGAATTCTGGGAAGACACGATACTGTGGAAATACAAGTAATTAGAGTACTTTCTCTCATTTTTACCAACTATTATTTTCATTTTTGCTCTTCCCTTCACCTTTGTTTCATCTGTCTTTATGTGCTGCAAACATCACTTGCAGCTTACTACTTGCAGAGAAAATGCCAGCTGAAAATTGTTGATTGATAGATGGGTGAGATGTAAATGACTGCATATTGGGAGCCCCAAACTGAAAAACAGATATTTGGGTAACAAATTTAATCTGAATTCTCGCATGCTGGGTGATTTCCAAGAAGTTTAAAGGTTTTGTGCAAATTTCCTCTATGATATTACACCTATAGTGCACTTTTTCTTATTAAAAGTGATAGAATATAAAGATGTGAAAAAATGTAGCATTCTAGCTAGCAAGAAGTTTTGGGTGGCACCACAAACCTTGTAATAAAATCTTACAATTGAGAAATTACAGTTGGATTTTAGTTCCTTAGTCAAATACAGCCCTGGAATAACTAAAGACAGATCCATTAATTTCTAACATCCAGCCCACAAACCAAACCAAGAAGGCTGGCATGTACATTCATATAGTAAATTTTATGATATGAATGAATTGTTTCTTTTAGAATTATTTATGAGTATATAATTCTTTGAAACAGAAAAATCAGTTGCCAGTGCAGTTTAGATTTTTGCTAAGCAATAAAAATCATAAAAGAACATTATGCTGCCTTTTAATTGTCCTTTATCTAATAAAAGGAGTGTATTGCTGAAAACTTCTGTTTTCAGAAAAACAGCACTGGGGAGAATATAGTGGGTGAAATTATGAAGTTAGCTTTATTTTATGCTCAGCATTTATAGGTAAAAATTACTTCAGCAGAAGAAGTTCAGCTGAGAAATTTTAATGTATACAAGTTTGTGGGCCAAATTGGGATCCAGGGAGTTACACTACAGATGAATTTGGCCACCTGTGTTCATAACGCTTCCAAACCCTAACAAACAGGACTAGGTAGTAAAACAAAGACTGTTGCAAGTTGTAACAGGCTTAGTAGCAGCTCTTGAGACTTGTTGTATCAGGCGACATGGCCGCCGGTATTAAAATTCCATGCTTGCTGTGCAAGGATATCCACAGCTGGGCAGAGGCAAATACCCTTGGAATGGGAATATGCACCTCAGACAGGGTCCATCCAGCAAACATCATCTACTGTCACAGACAATAGATGTCAGACTTCTAGCACGTGGTGGTCAGAGCTGACCCCTGGCAGCCTGGCTGTGCTCAGGATACTGCCTCAGAGGTGGACAGTGATCAGTGAAGTAATTTGACAGCACTAGTGAGACTGTTGAATGAAATGGGGTTGGCACAGACCAGGTGCAGAGGAGTAGGAACTGGGCAGTTAAGGTTTCTGCCCCTTTTTGTCAGAAAACCTGCCATAACATCTAGTATTATTATTTATCCTGAAGGGCATTTTATTTCTCTTGCTTAAAGTGTGAGGGGTTATTGTTGAGGAGTACAGGTTGATAGGACACCTCCCATAATTTCCAAGACATATTCCTCAGGGTAAAGATGTTTTGAACATGTTCTCATTTTCCTCTAAAGATGAATGTGTGTGATTGTTTTAAAAGGATTAAATTGATACTCTTTGATGTATCTTTACCAGGTTTTATGAAAGCTTTGACCAAACAGTGCGGGTGATAAATTCATTATGGGTGATAAACTCATTATAGTGATAAACCTGGTATGGGTGATAAACTCATTACAGAAGAGCCCTAGTATGGTGAGGCTGATACAAGGCTTTCTATCACTGTCAGCAAAATTGAAAACGATAAAACTTCCTCTCACATAAATGATGATCTTGGCACACTCCTCTCTTCCATCTCCCCCTGTTCAAAAGGTTGAGCTTAGACACACAGAGTTTCAATTATTATCTTTGATTCGTCAGCTCACAAATCCCTATGTATTCTTGTTAACAAGTCCAGGTTCTCAGCTTGTTTCTGATATTTCCTCACTACAGAGGCAAACCAGGAATTCCCTCCTTGTCTTCCCTCACTGCTCCAACGCTGCCCTTCCCACAGACCTCCTCAGGTTGCATGGTCTGGGGGTAGAGATTTCCTTCCTCTGATCTTGCTTAAGGAAGTGCTGTTTGGTTCCACCACCATGACAACCTTGTTCAGACCAACATCCTATTTCTCCTGCAGTCCTCTGTACTAACTTTTGTGGTTAGAACATCCTGCTAATAACGACAAGGTGGTGGGTTCAATCCCTATAATGGCCATTCACTTAAGAGTTGGACTTGAAGATCCTTGTGAATCTCTTCCAACTCAGAATATTCTGTGATTACAGAGCAGGTCACAAGCACCAGTTCTACTGTCAGTCAGGTCTGTATCCAGAAAATACCCTTCTGACATTCTTTACTCAAGACACATTTTTCCACTAGCTTTCCACTAGTAAGAAATTACTATCTGTAAGGGCCAAGCTGAACGCTAAAACAAATTTGTTGTGACACAGCTTCTGCTATAAACTCTTCATAAATTGATGATAAAGATCTTTTCCTCCATCCCTCCAGCACCTATAGAATAACATGAGAAGGATCTGTACTGCAAGGAAGATCATGTGAAGGAGGAAAGTAATGGCATAAATCTGCATCTGGAAAATGTATTACTTAAAAGAAGTCCTTTAAAGACCAGGTCTTTCTAGATGGGACACCTACTATAGACTGCACAGCCAAGTGGCCTCCTTGACTGATTTGTTAAGTTTTTGCACCTGGTGCCCTCTGCTGAATCCAAGTCTCCTGTCCACTTCTGTTCTCAATGCCTTTGCTCATCTGAGACTTAGGTCTTATCCTGGTCTCTATCTCCAGACTTCAGACCAGGTATTTACTAGAATGTAGAGGCAATTGAATCTTGAAGAAACGCTAGTCATTTGGGATCCAAGCCTTCCTAGCAGCTGTAGATGCTTTGTTTATCTAACAGAGATAACAGAAGATGCTTAGACAAGTGAATAAACCATCATATTTGATAGGAAACATACACTATGTAGCAACTCTGTACTTGGTAACCTGACAGAAGTATACTTGAACAGGACTGAGGAGGTAAGATTGTGATGATTGAATTTTAGTGCCAAGGTGAGTTTCCTGAGGGATTGTTTAGTGATAGCTGAATGGCTCAGTGCCACAAGGAAAAAAAACCTCCTGGTTCTGTGCACTGAGCTGTTTTCTGATAAATTAGTGACATGAATTAACTTGATAAAAGATCTCACAAACAGCAGAAATGGCACAAAGTATTTGAGGGAACCCACCTTTCCAGTGTAATGACAAGGAGGGCTACAGGCACAAGGTAATAAGGAGAAAGCAGACCTCTTTTACAGCTCTGTGTACTGTTGAATCAGGCACCTAGATACAATGTGGAGATTTAGACAGACAAATTTAAAGAGAAAAGCATTCAGTCAACAGGACCTCACTATAGGGCAATAGATGGTCTCAGGGTGTTTTGTTTCTGTATTTATATACATCTTAATTATTACTTTTGTGGTGATATTGCAACAGTATTTGCAACGAGAATCCTGTTATGTGATATATTGTACAAATTCAGGAAGACTATCTCTGTTGTAGACAGCCTCAGCCCAATGTCCTCAACATGCAAATCCATGTATATGGGAGTGCAGCATTCAATATATTTTTATATGCATCACTACAAGCTCAGAGTTGGTCTTGCAAAAAAATTTGAATTTCAAAGAGGAGAAGAAAATAGCACTTGCAATGGTATGGCCAGCTGGTGACTGTTTCATAACAAGGCCTTTTTTCTCCCTCCTTTAAATATAATTTACTGGTGCTTTACTTAGAGATGCAACAAATTAGTAGCTATTCATTTTGTAATGAAGAAGGCCTTATGAAATCTAAGCTGTGAATAGGCAATCAGAATTAATTTGTACATAAAGGGTTATTTAACAGGCTAATATTTCAATATTGAACTCCATACTGCTATACCATCATAGACCATTCTATGAAGTTATTTTAAGTTCTTGTGTCATTGCATTGCCTCTGCTTTTGCACAGTACCTGTAGCTATTGCTAACCCCTGCATGAAAGACCACCAAAAAAGGACAAAATGGTTCTTCTTTGCCTAATATATAAATATAACTCATCTCCCCTTGGGTCTGAATAAGCAAATGGAAGCTTTTATTCTACTGGAACAAAGTCAGTTCTGGAGATTCAACAATATGATTACATGCAGGCTTTACTTCAGTTCAAATAACAGCAATTAAGAACACCAAATAATCTAGCATGTGTTCTTTTAAAGTAACTACAAAATGTGCATCACTACATCAGTTCGAACTGCTAATCTATATGCCTTCTAACACTCAAATAATTTTGTGCTTCTATTCCATTAGTTAACCATTAGGTGGGCCACCAGTAGGTCATTGCAGTGATGTTTTCCATTATGTTCAGAAAATGCTTCCCGTTTGGCAGAGTACTGGTGATGGTTGTTAAAACAAAGGGGTGAGGCTTATGGATTGTGGGTTCTTGTTGTTGCTTTGCCTCTTCTTTGCCCCGAGCTTCTTTCTCCTTGTGAGTAACCCTATTGTTTCAAAGAAATGGTGGCTAATTACATGGGCAATTGGTTTACTGTGGCTGAGGTTTTTGCAGTGGTTTCAGATGAAATTTGTGTGACTGCAGAACACAGTGTATATGGGCAGCAGGGACAGCAGGTTTGCTGTGCTCAGTCTGCTGTGAAAGCAGGTATCCTGAATACTGGACAATGGTATAAAACTTTGAAAATAAAGAAAGGAGATTCTAATTATGATCTTTTTCTCAATTCACAAAGATGCATGTAGGAAAATTTAGATGTATGAGACCTCAACAGCCTTCATGGTGTCTGTGTGCATTCCTTCCTCTCTGAGGGTTGTCTGTACTTAATAAGTCAGAGACTGTGTGCATGTCTGTATGTTGCTGCCTAGTTTTGGAGAAGTAAAATTTGAAGAAAAAAATTTCAGTTTCTGAGAGTTTCTATACCTATGATCAATGTAGTAATCTAAAAATTAGAATCTGAGTGGGAACTAATCACACAAAGCTCACTTAGATCATTATAAAACCACTGATATTTCCTAGGATTAGGAAAGAGTTGTCCAACCAAATCTGACAGATCCCTGGAAGTAAGCTTTTCTCTCCAGCATGTACAAATAAAGTCTTTTGTTGATGGGAGGGGAAGGGGGTAAGGGGTGGGGGGAGAGAAATTATGAGGAAGGAAGAAATTATGTCCTTTTAGGGATTCTGTGCCACAGGTCCCTCTCTGCCTCCTGAAAGCATCCAGCACACTTATGTGCAAGAGAGACATGGTGTTCTGTATCGTTAGTCTGGCCAGCAATGGCATGGCTGGGAGCTGCACAAAGCTCCTGTTGGTGGTGGATCTTTCTCTCACATGTATTTTTATGAGTCTGAACAGCCTCTGCATTTGCCTCCTCTTGTTTGTCTCCTAGCTATAGTTGTACTGTGGTTCTCCCAATTTGTCTTTCATTACAAAATTATTATTATTATAATTGTGCTGAAGTCACAAGGAAGAACCTACATGGGTATTAGGTCAGGCATTTTCTTTGCAAGTTCTGTACATTACATAGGCATGTAACATATCCCCATGAGCAACTTCTTGCTTGTTTTAATTACTAAATGAATTAACTGTGAATATCAAGCAAGATCTTCAAGCAATCAGTGTACTAGACAAGAGAACATATTCAGAAGGTATGATGGAAGTGAAAATAAGTTGGAAATGTGCTTAAATGTTTTGCCACTTTTGGTGAGACTGGTTTTTCACAGCTACACAACTATATCACTCTCATTTGTCACCCTACCCTCACCCAGGGACTCAGGGTCCTCCAGAATAAGAATAAGAGCCCTAAATCCTTGTCAGCCAGCTGAAGCCATGCACTATATAACAAATTTCTTATGTCCCCAAAGGTGGCCTAAAATAATTTTAATAAATCTTTAGCAATGTATCTTCTATATCTCAAATATGTAAAGGTCAGACGGTGCTATTCTGACTGACCCAGACCCTTAGCTATTTCCTCCGTGACTGTAGCAGGATCGCTCAGGAAGTAATTTACAGCACTTGTGACCAGGAGAGGCATAGCCTGACCACTCAGCCTTTTTGCTGGTGCCAGGCGGTGGTTGGTGTTTCCCCAGCCACGCTTGATTTGCAATGCTGAGGGGAGAAGAGGCACCTTGTCCGCAGGGTCCAGCACAGCCCTGCCAGAGCATGCTGCTAACAACGCTCGTCTGCGGATTTAATGGGGCTGCCTCTGTTTTAGACAGAGCTTCTTTACGCCGGTGCTTCCCCGCTCCCCCTCGGCTATTTCCTTGTTCGGTTTTAACATTTTAATTTTGACAAAACGTTAAGGCAGCGCTTCACCTGCTGACTGGGTGTAACAGCACTGCAGCAAATGGGGAGAATAAAAAGGTGCTTAGCTCAGCTGAAGTCCCTCTCTTGCTGCCATAAAATTAATTGTTATCATTATCTAGCTGCTTTCTGGAGACCATCAACTTACCTGCTACACAAACTGTAACGGCACTAACAGCAGCTGGACCTGACATATAGCCCTGCCCTTGGTGTATTAAATCATTCTGATGTAATGTCTCACAAACCACATGACTCACCTATTAAACCTTCTCAGAGGCATGTGCTCTGGCAGGAGGAGAGAGCTTGTAATGAGGCCAAACACACAGATAAAAGGAACATATTATGAAAACAACCTATTGAAGCCGTGCATGCTAATTTGAGCGACTGCATTTGGACATGTAAGAGCACTGCTGTTTCTGTGTAAAATATTTCCAATTCCTTACTTCTTATTGCAAAGCTGATTGAGTCAGCAGCAGCTTGCCACTTGCATTCCAGGTGGCGTGATGTCTCCTCATGCACTAACTCATATAGGTCATTAATATGCTAAATAAGTTGTAGCCAATTGGCTCCCATGGTGACAGCTCCAAAAGCTTCATGAATAATCAATGGAGCACCTGGAGGCATGAAATTTTCATACAAAGAGTTTCTAGACTTTTGCATTAAGCTCTGAGCAGGGACAGACAAGTGATAGACATGACTGGCACTTTGAGGAGTTTTAAAAATAAGAAGTGTTATTTTAAAAGAAAATAGCATTTCTTTTAAATGGAAACATTTCTAAGAAAGGCACCTTAAGTGCCTTCCCTTACCATCTTTTGGACAGAAACATGTTTTAGAGCTGGTGAGGGCGAGTGGGAATACTTCAGCTACTGTATATAATCTACAATAAACTCATCACAGAACAGTAAGGATTCACTGACAGAATTAAACAGTTCCAACTTTAGAAAATTAATAATCGATGACTGCTTTTACCTACTTTTTTCTGCAAAAATGACATGCCTACAGAGTTCAGGAGTAAAATTCGCCTGATCTGAGTAACACTGTCGATTGTTATGAGCAGGGTCTCAGTTCATCCACTTAGAAGCATGGGCCTTTCTGACATTGTTTCCTTTTTAAATACTAATGTATTATCTCATAGACCCTTTGAGACAACTACATCACTGAAACAAGCAAACCACAGGCAGGACATGTTTTACTGTTTGATTGAACAGATCAGAAAATTAGTAAAGCCTCCCATAGGGACTAGAAGGATGGTAGCTGTAGTCCTGTCCTACGCTTTTCCCAAATCAGCTTGTTCCTCATACATTCCCAGTGCTGGCAAAGAAGAAACTGGAGATGTGCTGGGCAGTCAGTATGTGTACAGAGATAGCTGTAAGAAATGAGACAGCTCCGGTATTTCCCCTTTCACATGGGACTGTTGTGTAAAGGGAACTCTCTTGAAGGAGTCTAGTGCTGGAGGAGCTGTGGGACCCTGCCCCTGCAAAGCTTTGTCCCACTGTCCAGTTCTCTGTTTTGAGACTTCTTATGCAGATGCACTGGGAGGAGCAAGGGAAAGTGCCAGTACTTCATCTCTGCTTGACATATTTTTCACACAACTGCTGAGAAGACAGCAATGGCCTCAGACTGGCACTTTTATGGGCAGTTTTCCAATCCCTTCTTATGGAACCTGCAAATTAAATGTACTTCAGTCTCAGCTGTGTTTGGGGTGTTTCAGATGAGATCCTCAGCAAAATATTTGTGCTTTTGCCATCTATTCTGACATAATGCCAGTCTGGGTCATCAGTAAAAGAGTTGGAGTGTTCAGGCTGTGGAAATACCACAAACACCAACATGTATCACTCATGTACCAAGAGTATTGCTGGTGATGAAAATGTACAAATGTTTGAGCTAATCAGAACTGGCACAGCTATTGTTGGCTGAGAAACTTAAATGTCTCTGGTTTTCCACCTTGAACGCTTCTATAAGTAGGAAAAAAGAGCATAAATATATTGCCAACATGGCCCCACATAAGCAGGGGCAGCCCTTACTTTGGATTAGTGGGGGTCTGTGCTCATCAGAACTGTACAAAATTTGATAGAATATTTCTTTATTGTCTGTTTTAACAGTGACATGCAGTAATGGTTTAACACTAGAGGCAATCTATAGGGTTAGTATAAGGTAACATATCACTGGAAGGTAACAGACAAACTTGAAAGGTGTTTCAACAGTTTTGTCCCCACTAAAGTTTAACTGAATGCTCTTCAAAGCTCTTGTTCATTCGTGTGCCCATGCAGCAACAATTATGCTGGTTACCCCAGGAATGCAGCAATAGGCAAAGGTTGACTTAAAACAAGCATTAAAAAGAGGTACAAAAGAGAAAGCATAAGGTCAAAGATATTTGCAGGTTTTTAATGTTTTCTAAAGTAACAGAACTACATATTGTAATTTTTCAGTATTAGCTTGATAATGAATAACTTACTCTGTTTTCACTTTGTACAATGTTGTTCTCTTAAACATGTTGCATTACATGTTTTAGCATGTAGAAAAAAATTCCCACATGAAAGTGCAGACAGACTTACATCACACATACCAGTCAACCACATAACTTTCTTTTGAGATCAACCATCAACTAAAAAGTATTGAAGGTGTCTTCATGAATGTCTTGACTTAGACACAAATGTCCTGAAATCCCCTAGCTCTTTCATTCATAAAAGATCAAAACAGGGATTTTACTGATCAGTCCCTTAAGGAGACACTTAAAATATCCACCATCAGTAATGGCATTAACTTCTGAGGTTTCTTAATTGAGGAAGAGAAATTGTCATCAAAAAGCCATAAAAGAAGGAATGCCCTTTTTAGATGGAAACAATTACAACAATAATATTTTGACTCCTTCACTCTTTGGAGGTGAGGTGAGAGGTGTGCTTTCCACTGAAAAGTGTTAAAAAGGTGAACCTCCACAGCTCAGCTCCATAGGCTGTAAGAGTTTGCTCAAGTCCTTCAAAAACAGTGATTTCCAAAGCAAAGCAGTTCTGCCAGGCTGATTAACTTTCTTCTTCAGAAAGTGAAACAATCTGATAAAAAGTACTAGTATAAGTGATGCTCACAGTATCTTCTTGCAAAATTCTTCCACACAGTGTTGTATGGTACTGTAGGTATACCTTGTGTCTACATCTTAGGTGAAGACAGCTTGAGGCAGGTGGGAACTGGGCAGGAAGGATCATGTCACCACACATCTGCCTTCACAAAAAATGTGATTAGTATTATCCATCCTCAAAGACTCATGAGAGCTGGGGAATATAGCTGGTGAGTCACAGGGTCTCTACACCTGTATTGACTTTGGCCATGATAGAATTAATTTTTTTCATAGCAGATGGTGCGGGGCAATGTTTTGGATTTGTGATTAAACAAAATGTGTTAAAAACCCAATGTGACAAAAGGAATATTCCATACCATATGACACTGTTCACCAATAAAAGCTGGATGAAGAAGGAGGAAGGGAGGACATTTGATGTTACGACATTTATGCTCACAAATTGCCATTACACATGATAGCATCCTGCTTTTCTGGAGAGAGCTGAATACCTGCCTGCCTATGGGAAGTAGTGAATGAATTTCCTGTTCTCATTTACTTTGATTTTTCTTTACCTATTAAATCATTTTTTCTCACTTTTACCCTTCTGATTCTCTTCGTCCTCCCTCCATGGGGTAGTCAGTGGGTGACTGTGTGGGACTGAGCTGCCTAGCAGGGTTAAACACCACCACTACCATATCTCAGAAGCATCTGAGGGGCATTGGAAATTACTGACTCTGAAAATGGAGGCTATTGTTTTCCTTCTGGGTTTCCTTCTGGGAAACTCTCCCAGTTTCCCAGAGACCAGTGTAGAGCAGATAAACCTTAAGAAGATGCCTTCTCTCATATCTGCTTCCTTCAGGTTTGTCTGTGTAAGATTTTCCTTTCCCAAATTTGCTTTCAGAGTTCTGTGAACCAGATTTATTAAGCTTTGCAGCTTTGTTACCATATCAAGAACATTTAAATTTGGAATCCCACATTAACTGTATGTTTAAGAAGTGAAATGCCACGCTGTATATAAATATCTTTCCATTTGAAAATAAAGTGCACGACTTAAAGTAAGGAGAGTAAATAAGTGCAATGACCAGTGGAAAATTAGGAAAGTGGTGAAATTCATGCATGGCTTATTATGACTCTGTACATGTTAGGCCTTGCTAATGCGTTACATGGAATAACATCTATTAAGCATCCTCTCTTCTCTTTAAACTTAAACTCTACAGTGTGTGAAAGAATCTTACATGAGATAATTACTAACAGGGATAAAAGCTTGACTTTGACATTTTGAACATGTATCTTTCTAAATTCTGTTAGAGTCGTTTGTAGTATCTAAGCAGCTATAAAACAGATTGGTGGCATCTCTTCTGACATATTTTATGTGTTCAAGTCCTCTGTGCTGTAAGCATAACACAACTACTTACGCTGTTTAAATGACTTCCTAGATCACAGCTGAAAACTTGCCCTCACCAAAAAGGACAGAAATGCTACTGAATTTAGTTACACTAGAATTTCTTCTCATATATTTGTAAAACCTACTCTGATTGAGGGTTCAGTGGAAGTCTGAAGATAACTGTGTGAGTGATTAATCTGTCAATTTGACTGATATTTTAAAAATATATCTGAGTAGAAGCATTTTTTTCCCACAAAGGAACAGTAGTATCTTCTGTACTCTGCCAGCCTTGTCTTAGGATCACCTTGTATAACACCCTGGAAGTTGCAATTACTGACTCGTGCACTGGAGCTGGGACTTGGCTGGGTCTGCACTCTGCCTCTGCAACAGAACAAGGCCCAGCCATTCCCACCCAGAAGCCACTCCAGCAAGTTCAGCAGTTTAAATGAGCTGAGGATCAAGGCAGTGCAGCAGGGTAAAAATAAATAGCATAGATCAGCAGCAGTGAAGACTGAGGCGCTGCTGTTGACCTTGACTAGGTCTGCAATTCACTTTCCCTGCTATAAGTAAAAAATTGCTTCATCTCTTTTAAAGCTTTGATAATTTTGGATAAAAAGCATAGAACAGTTTTTAAAAAATAAGCTTTATAGTTTATTTGATGCAGAAATGCTTTTTATCCTGAGGGCATTATGCTGTGTCTACTGAGTGTTGCTGTCCTCATTGTTCCTCTTGGATCACTATTCAGACAGAAGCATAAGAAAAAGAAGTGTTAAAAACCTGTAAGTGCATTGTCTAAATTCCATTTTAACAAATTTAAAGATAATCTGTCAGGAAATAAAACATATCTGATTGTCATGGAGGGACTTGGTCTACACAGTCATTATGTTCCATCATGAAGCTACTAAACACTGGAGCTATCATATAGGGTTGGCAGAATTTTTCTGCCTTTACACTGAAGACAAGCTTCCCAGAGTGCAAATATGAGGCTCTGGGGTTTCCCTGCAGCTAAAAGCTTCAGACCTTACTGTCCACTTCCTGCAGAAATTTCTAGATTCACAGATTTTCAGTAATTACACAGCTGATGTTGCTGGTTCACCTAAGTAAGAAAGCCCACAGACACATATTACAAAAGGTCAGACATTACAAAACTGGCAAAAAAGGCAGAGTCTATTCTCAAGAAGCCTCACACCATCACAAACACCTTTGTTCACCAGGTAGTACTGATATTTGATAAGTTCCATTTTGATTAGAACCTCTCCTGACTTGGGTCAGGTTTCTGCTTTCAGCTAGCTGGATCACAGCTGCAGGTTTAATATCTGCCAAGTACTGCATTTGTGGGGTTCACAAAGTAAACATTAAATTTTGCATTCCTTTGTGCATAGTAAAGCATGTTTTTCTAGATATCTCACAGACCCAATCCCACAAAGAACTGAAATTTCACTTAGCTTTCCACTTTGCTGTGGAAATATATGGGGAACTGAAGTAGGAAGATAATTGCTGTTTTCAGACAGTCACTGTCTGCTGTATCCTGCAATGTGTCTGTCTACATCTGAGATATGCTTTATATCAGAGATATGCATATATTTCTTAGGTCCCCTTTAAATTAATGGGAGAGATATAAATATTTTAGGGGCCCGGTTCATTTGATCCACCCTAAATGCATGCTTAAGGAGTAGGTCAGTCATTCTTTCACTCCTTTCCATTGCCTCAAAAGTGGACAAGGTTGAATAGTTAAGCTGTAGATGTCTAACTTGTAAACATCTCCACATGGAGAGATGAATCCTCACTACAGAGTCCAGCACATCTTGTTAATCAAAATCACAAAAAAATCAGTGAGATGGCGATACTTGGATGATACATGTACTCTATTTAGAAGGTGGTTTAAAAACATCTTTCTTAATTGCTTATGTAATCATAGTAATGTTATGTTTTATTGTGATCTTTTCAAACATAACTGTAAATAATTGTGAAGCAATATTTGAGTCTCTCATAGCTATGGCAATTAAGTTGAGCAGAATTATAAATTATATATTAAAAGAATGACAAGAATATTCTAGAGCTTTGTCTACAGTACAGGTTATTCCTGGATGTCAGCTTATCCAATGCATACAATTGTCAAGTAAAAAATCTTAGATATGTTTATCTAAGACATGTGTCAGTTGTTTGTTTATCATCACTGACTATTACAGTAAATGCTATTTAAAATCTACTAATTTTGGAAAGTATTTAATCTTCTAAGTTTTAAAGGGTACATAATGTCCAATAAGAGGTATCAAAGATCATGACCCTGGTAGCAGCTTCTCTCAGAATCTGTCGCTTGTTTGCTGGTTTTTTTTTTTTGTTAACATCCATATCTGAAACAGGAAGAAATGCCCTGGATCAGTGGAAAGACCCTGAGTAAGACATTGAACTCGTTTGATTCAGTCTGGCGGTTTGCCTGCAGAACTGCAACACATCATAGGCTTCAGAAATCAAAGCAATCACAGCCTGCCATCTAATTTGACCCTCTGCATTTCAAATGGTCTTCTGTACTTATTCACCTTCAAGATACGATAGTTCAGAAACACAACATTTTTTAGTACTTAATTTCTGAACCTGGTCCTCCTCTCTATCAGTACTTGTTGCTACCTCTAAGCAGTAGACATTGATCTGCTGTCCCCAGGTGGATTTTTTGCACGTGGAAATGGAGGCCACTACAAACCCCTCTGCTGAAGGCTAGTTCACTGTCACCTGCCTGGAGACAGATGACCCCTCCCTCCCCTCATCGTATTATGAGGAAGAACCGTGTGTCAGCTTCAAATAGACTGCTTCAGCGTGTGGCCACAGCTGGAGAAGCCTCCTGAAGCAGTTCAGGTGCCAGGAGCTGCCTCCGTGTGTGGTTGGAGGTCTGCTGCTCTGGCATCTAGCCTGGGAGAGCAGCTGCGCTCCTTGCTGCCTGAACATGAATACTTGGTCCTTCAACCTGTGCTTAGCTGCCTTAAAACCTTTTCATTATGTCCCGTGTTTCAAACAGTAACCTTTTACTTGTAAGAATAGCTGGGGCCATTGAATTGACATTTTCAAATACTCATATTTGTTTTCATTAAATTCTGTAGAAACTTCTGTCATCCTTCAGTGTGCAATGACTCCATATCATATTTGTTGTGTGTTCTCCAGACTCAGCTGTGAACTGAGGTCTTGAGAATCAGAGACTGGAAGGCATTTATTGCCACACCAAGTGCCTGCTCCCCAGATGATTTGCTCCCCCTGGGGTTTTGCATATGGACCTGACAGATGAGATCTCCTCCTTAGAGAACACAGCAATGCAAAATTATTGTGAGGCCTCTGGAATCTTCATTTTCTCTATTCTGTGTAACAAAAAGTCTGCTCTCACCACAGCCCCTCTCTCATCTATTTGTTGCCCATTACTCTCTGATTTCTGCTTGCATACATGTACAAAGGTTTTTTTGTCAAAATTTTCCTATCCAACCATAGTTGTAGTTCTTGGTTAGAAGGGGAGTATATTACACTTTTTAGTGGAAGCAAAGACTGTATGGTGAACCTATTCTCTGCAGGAGCTGTGGGATGATACGGATGCGTAGCCCACACTGGTGCAGGGGGAGCCCATTCTCACATGGGAACATGTTCTGGTCACCACTGAGGCAGCCTGGACAAGCGTGCTGAATGAAGGTATCATTTTCAGAAATATTTAGCTCCAGATTGTAACTGACCTGAGAGTTTTACAGGCTTCTAGGATTTGCCAATATTTAATTTGCTTTACACAGTGGCAGTAAAGGTCACTTTTTGTTTTACAAACATGGCCTCTTTGTCAAATTTCTAAATCACAATGTTGTAAGAGATGCTCACCAGCGATTTTTAGCATGAGGAACACAATGTGTGTCCCACAGCATTGTTCTCAGACATGACTAAATTCTGCTCTGACATTCACTCCTCCCTTACACTGTTCCTTTCCGACGAAACAACCCTCTGGAATTTACCATTTTCTGTGCTTGATGGGAACTGTCAAACAATCCTAAAATAGGCATTATTATCAGCAGCCATTATATCCAAGACAGATTACTCCAGTAATGAATAAATATCCGTTCTCCTTCCACCCACAGATACACACCTGTCATTAGTGACAATCACAAACCATGCAACACATTTCCGTGGGCAGGACTTTAATTATTTCCCTCAGTTTCCCCTTCCATCTCCTTAGAAAACTTGCCAGTTTAATCAGTTGTGTCTGAGTTGGAAGTCTGCTGATTTAGAAGGAAAGGGCTTGTTAAAGGGTCTTTTAAGAGATTGGGCATGCTGCAGGTATAGAGTTAAAATTAATGGCATCTGGGCTGAGGTGTGCAGTAGCTGCGATAGCTGTGACAGATGTAGTGCAGCTGCAGATTACACAGCGGTGCAGTCACCTCATGTCACGTGTCTGGGATGTGTGTCATCCTCAGCAGCCTATCTGTGGAGAGAAAAAGGGCTGATGGTAAGCCTGTCCTAGAAGTTGCCTAAATCAGACGGGATTTAGAACCACCCCTCAGGTAATAACATTTTCTAGCAAGGTCTAGTTATATTACAAGCAAGAAAAAAACCCATAACACATTCTTAATATTTAGCAGTTGCCTTGAACTTGTCTGAGCACAGTGATTTCAGTGATTTTCTGGACTGACAAAGTGTATTTTCTCTGGAGCTCATTACAGAACTGGGCTGGGTCAGCAGCAAAGTGGCTTCATGTAAAGACTTGAAACAAGGGAAGGCAGAAGGTTTTCAAGCCAGCTCAAGAAAGGCATTCAGTGCAAAGGAAGCACTGACAAAGAAGCTGCAGAGACAGTTGCAAAAGAATTTATCACATAAAATACGTGCAATGCTACACAGAGCTTGTGTATGTAATATTCATAAGACTGTCTATTAGACACAGTCTTCTTCTAGATTTTGAAGCTGTCTGAAATCTGCCGACTTTCAAACCACTTAAATATAATAAAGCCTGTACTGATTATATCATGATTGCTGACATTTGGTGTCTGTCAGTCTGAAATAACTTTTCCTCCTTGCTATAATTTCCTCTGAGAAGCCAAGCAGAGTCAGTGATTTTCCATAAGCTTTCTCCAAACAGCTCTTGCCTCAATGTCTTGGTGATTCCTTTCTGAGGTCAAACACTCTTGCCCAAAAACTTTTCATTTCTCCCCAGTTTTCATGCATTTGTTTGTCTGGTACTTCTAAGTTTGATACTCTTCAGTGACAAACTGGAGTGCTACCTGTGTATAAAAGAATGTTATTAAAAATCTCAAAAAGATGCTATTAATATTTTATTAGCATTTCTTTTCTTCCTCAGACTGAATGACAGCTTACCCAAGATAGCTGATTTTAATTATTTTTTTCAACCTGTATTCCTCCTGTCACTGTCTCTTCCAGCATCAATTCAGTCAGATGTTTTTCTTTATTATTATCATAAGGCCTCAGCAGCCTATAATTACAATAAAGAATTTTTTATCTTTTGTTTTTGAAGCTTAGATTTTCCTTTCTTTTAATTTTCTTTTTTTATTAATATATTTTGGTAAGATCTGTAATTAACCTTGCAGCTGTTGATATTCTGCTTGAGTCTGTAACTATTACACTTCATGTAGCTTCTCTCTGTTACCCCCCGCCCCTTTTCCTGTGAGACTGTTGGTGAAGGGCTGGTTAGGGTAATGATATTCCTGTCTTCAAAGCACTGAACAAAATGTATACACCAAATTCCTTTTGGAATTGCTTTCAAAAATCAATTTTTAATGCTAAGATGATTAAAATACTGCTCCTAATAGCACACAGTGCACATTTCCAGACATTTCCAACCTGTAGTTTCCTAGCATTTGCCGAGGACGGGGGATGTAGAGGAGATGGCTGCATGGTGATGTCTGTGTGGCAGCCTCTGTTTCCTGAGAAGGAAAACAGCAAGAGCCCTATACAAAGCTTTTTTTTCTGGGAGGGGACCATGCCTGACAGAAATCAAATGTAAATAATTGCATAGATTACATCACTACACCACTTTCCCTGGAAATTAGTCTGTGCCTTCTATTTGAGAGATGGAATTACAGAAGTAGGAGAAAAGATGTTTCAGATCTGTGATGAAAAATACATAATAAGGCTACTCTCCAGATACCTACCTTGCCATAAGAAATAAAAGGCTTCTTTCAGGATACTGTATTATTTCCTAGAATTATGATTTGAGGGTAGAGTAAATCCAGATGCAATGTTTCCATGATAATTTCCCATTCTTACATTTTTACAGAGGTGCACTTGTCTTGGGGAGACTGATTGACATCACTGTGCTTGTACATCTCCAAGAGATTTCTTTTTGAAAAGAAGAAAACTACACCCAAACAGAACACATTAGAAACATATTTAGTGAAGGTTTTGTATCAGCATTTTAAGGCTTCAGATTAATCTTTCCCATGGACTACTGAGAGAAAGCTGGTTCTCCAGTGATGGAGAAAGTAGCCAGATGTTGTTATAGATAGATCTGTAGTCTCAATACTTTCCTTGAAGGCTTCTACAATGACCTTTACTGTGATATGCAGAGGCCACCTATTTTACTAGTTAAAGATCATCCAGGCCTTTCAAAATCTCAAGTGTGAACTCCTGAGAAGAGATTATGGATTTTGAAGTGATACATTTCATGATTTTAAGTTGTGTCCCACAGAACAAGGACAAAACAGAAACTCCACGTATTTAATTTCTCCTGCATCATACATACAGAATATGGAGCTCTTTCTGTGTTGATTGCTTCCTAACCTTTAGAGTTCATGATAAAAAAAGACTATATAAAAGGCATTCTTAAAAGCTGTTGTCATGGTGCTTGTATGGTAACCTAATTCTTTACTTGTTTCATGTTTTGGTTTCAATATCTTCTAAGAATTTTTGGTAAGGAAAATCAGAACTGGGAGAAATTAGAGCAAGGAATAAAAGTCACCTTAGCTACCTTCAACTGTTAAACTGCACTGAAAACTGGTGGTCTGATTTCACCGTATTGATTGTCAGAAGGGCCATTTCAAGGAGTGGTTCATCCTATCCTAAGACACACACTTAAAACTGCTGAGTGAATTTACTTCTAAAGATACCTGTCTTTCTCCAAGGTTTCATGTGTGCATCTTGTAGAAGAAGCACAGATTAAACACTTTCTAACAGGTAAATTTACATGTGGTGAGCCTTTCCCATACAACTAAGTGAGAAGCAATACTGAAATTTAGTTAGACTGTCCCAAGTACTCATATCACTGATATTTATATGTTCCTGAGACAATAATAAACATAAAGATGTCTCGGTGAACATCTGTGAAGTCTTTTGAAAAGTGTCCCAAACAGAAAAAAATAAATAAATAAAAATTACGAAATGTTGCAAAAAAATTATTAATTATAAAAAGCAGACAGAGCAAAATCCAAGAGCTCTGTTTTAAACACAGCAGCTCTCTGAGCATCATTTGCTGTACTCAGCAGTTCGTTTCAATACATACAGTCTTTGAGACTAAAAAAGAAAAGGGTAATATGAAAACTCCCATCATATGTTACATCTCAACATGTGTTAGGCAGCAAATTCATTAAAGTCTGGTACTTTCTTACTGTATCCTAGGAAACAAGAGTCAGTTGAAAATATAACTGCAAGCCACAATGGAGATAAAGATTTCCTCTATCGTAGCACAGACCTACGTCTACACTACATTTCATGTTGCTGTGCTACTAACAAACCTAGCTGCTCTCTCTCTCATTTGGTTTCTCTCCATAGATCTTGTCAAATGCCAGGATGTGCTGTGGCAGTCAAACATTTTAGGCTGGACCTGCATTAGATGTGAAACCATGATTTTTAGTCATTACATTTTCCGGTGCCAGGCAACTCCAATCTTTAACCATGGCATGAATGCAGTGTCTGTGAAATGAAAGGACATTGTCCATGTCAGCTAACAAGAATTAACCTCTGAAGAAAAAAATTCAACAAGATAAGGAATTCCAAATGGCAACTGACATGTATTTCTGTCTTACCAAATTCCCTCCATATTACCCTCATTTTTAGTCCGGGTGCCTTTGGCTCTCCTCTCCAAAATTGTTATCTTGCAGGAAAAGCACTTTTTCCAATTCAGACAAGATTCTTTTCCTTGTCTGTGTTGAAAAACCTTTTCTGCTCAGGTCCAAATTTGTTTTGAAAACAGCTGGCTTCAGTGAAAAAATTGTCAAAGCTAATAGTTTTGGCATTGTCAGAAAACCAGGTACAGTCAATGAAATTATCAGGTAGCAGGTTGAAAATAAACCAAAGCAAGTGCTTTTTCACACTGTATAATTAAGCTGCAGTGAAAGCCAAAAGAAAAAATGTTTTTAGGAAGAAAATAGGCAAATTTATGGAGGAAAAGTTCATTGGGGACTACTCAATGCAAGGGTCAGATTTGACCTTTTCTTGAGCACTACTGATGGCAGCCAACAGCAGCTTCCTGGAGTGGGTTGCTTCTTGTTCTGGCTCAGCACTGTCAGTCCTAGTTTTTTGAATCCCTTTAGTGTTTGATGAAATATGGCTATCCTGAGATACTCTTTTCTCTTCCATCTGTTTTTCCAGAAAGACCTTTAGTGGGTCTAAACCTGAGCAGAAAGCACCTCTTATGTGCAATATGATGAGTTTTGTTCCAATCTACCAGTTCCCCCTTTTTTGTACTTTTACAGTCTATTCATTGAAGTCTTCACATACAAGCTGTAACCTAAACTGATTGGAAAGATTATTTGCTAGGTATGCCAATAAAGATATAAAAAATACTTTGCATCTCATGCTTGAAAAAAAAAGACACACCTCCTCTATTTACCAAGATTGCAAAAATTACATTAATATTATTTGCAATAATAAAAAGAAAATCACACTTTGCACTTAGACAGTGCCAAATTTCAAAGAATCAGAAATGAAAAAAAACAGTGAAGTTTTTGGCTGCAAGGCGGGTTCAATGTAGGCTTCTTGATGTTCATTTTCCATTGTTTCAACCATTTCTCCTGGGGAACTGTTTTGTATGCAGAAAATTAAATTAAATAAAAATTAAGTGCTTGAATCTGTTACTACACTCATTACAACAATAGTTTTTAGTGGTGTTAGAAATATTGGTTTTATCTTACTTGTTTGGCAGGAGAATTCATTGGAAAAGCTGAGAAGTGAATGGGGACTGACAGCTCAGTGTGCTGAACCATGAATTTCATTTTCTTGACTCTAACTTTCAAAGCCATAAAGAGACATAGTAGGCTGTCTGACAGAATACCATTGTCCAATTTTTCCATCACCTGAATGGCAATAAAAGTAGTATACGTATTAATTACTTACTGATTACAATACTGACTAAATACAATAAAGGATTCCTGTATGTCGCTTTTGTAAACACATGTCATTACACTGTTTCATGGTTCTCAAGTATTCCAGGTTTTCCTTTAAAAGAAAGCTCTGGAAAAGAAGTTAGGCTTCCAAGGCAGATGCTATAGCTTATGTATTATTATTATTAATGATGTGGTTGATCACAAAAGCCCAGAGTCACAGTTTTTGGGATTTCAAAATCACTACAACAAAGACAAAGGCACAATCTCTCTCCCAAAGGAATCACAAACTGGTGTGAAAAGCAAAAATTTGAGACAGAGTCCATAAAACGAAGGTGAGTTTTCAAGGTGATGGAGAAGGAGAGCAGTGGAAATAGAGTTCTGTGATTACGTACATTAATTATGCACGCAACTTGATGGTTAGGCTTTTGTTTTCTTTTTTTTTGTTGTTGTTGTTGTTTCATTTTGGTTTTTGTTTGTTTTGTGTTTTTTTTTTTGTTTTAGTTTTTTGTGGTTTGTGTTTTTTTTTTTTAATTGAGTTTAATTTGGGGGGGGGTATTTGTTTTAATAAATAAGTACAGTTGTTCTGCTGTGGTGCACTGGTGAGCCTGGAGTAGATATAGCAGATGCACTCGGTCCTGGGAGAATCCAAACAGAGCAGTGGACTTCTGGATTAGACCTATGATTAGATCTTTTCTTTAAAATAAAGCTTTGTTTGTGTAGTTTCACTCATCCATCTGGATAGCTTGAAAATAACTGGTTCTACTTCTAAGTGTCTTGTTATAATTTGAAGTGTCTCAAAACTGCTACTCTTTTTTAAGCCTTTAAAAATTAATTTAGTGTTTTTTAAAGGCTTCTTTCTCATAACATCCGTAGCAAAATGTTATTGTCTGGTTGCTTTCGGAAATTCAAGGATCATGACAGAGCTCCTACACTGACTTCTGGAATTTCAGCCATTTTACCTAACAGTAAGAAAAGAAACAGATCAGCTGCTGCAGTGCTTTTTTCCTGTTCTGTAAACCTGTTGATGTAGGAACACAGACTCTGCTTTTGTATACTTAGATTGAGATCCAACATGACTTATGATAAAACAACTGTTCTGTTTTTACCCTGGCTTAAACACACCCAGAATTTGGAAAGATAGATGTTATTTTGGTTTATGTTTGTTTTTTACAAGTTGCCATGGGTTCCAGTCACATGTTCACTACTGTTTTATTATTATCTAGTCACATGACTTTTGGATTTCAATAGGATTGTCATCCTATTTCTGAAAAATAGTACTTTATTTCTTGCCTCTTTCACCAGTGTCAGAACCAGTTCCACTAAAGTGTTTTCTATGCCAGGGAGAAATTTCTTACCATCAGAACTAAACACATGAGAGAATAAAGTGAAATTTACCAAAGACACTATTTCAGTGCATCACAATATAAGTACTTTATTTATTCAGAGCATTGCTTTACTGAGTTGCAGTCATTTTCATTGCTTTTCAACTAACCTTTTTTCCCCATTTTTTTAAAAGCATGAATCCCTGAAAAACAAGTGTGTTTCCTGATAATGTCCTTTTCTTTTCTTAGTTACCTTTCAAATCTCTCAAGAAATCCCTCCCAGACCACCGATAGTTCACAGGCTGAAAATTCCTTTGCTGTAAGAAAGATAATCTTCAATAGCAGTGTGCTGCTGTTTGAGAATTTTGCTGTCGTTATCTTAAGTCATTCTGTAATCCCTGTTTCACATATGTTTGATATTTTAATGGAAGCTTCTCTTGGCTTCATGGATACTTCCATTTGTACTAGTAATCATTTAAAAGTGGGCAGGTTCCCACAAACTGCTTATCACAGGGGTGCTGGTGGGTAACACAGTGCAGGGAGAAGTTGTGTGCCATGCTCCCTACTCTGGATTGAAAAGCAGGAGCAGACAAGGTCAAAGGAGGATAGAGCTGAAGTATAAACATCCCATTGTTGTAACATGCTTTCAGTTTGAACACTTTAGTTGGGCTCCTTAATGATATGTCCACAGTTCATCTCCAGGCTCTTCCAGTCTTTCTAACATTTTCTCAGTAGAGCAACTATAGTGACAGTGGACTTTCAAAAAATGTGGATCTTTGCCCACCTTTGCTGGACCGATGGGCCTATTACTTTAATCTGAAGGTCTCATATCTACATTTTTAATGGTTTGGGGACTCCAGCTAATTCCCCTTTTTTCACTTTTCTCCCAAAAACCCATCAAAAGATAAAAAAAACCCCAAACCCAAAGAACTGGGAGAGCAAAAAAAATTATACTCTAAACATGTGTTATACATGATAGTAACAGCTGCAGCCCTGTTGACAACATAATACCACTGCAATCCCCAGGATACAACTCAGATACTGAATTTCAGACTGCAGGAGAATGGCACTTGAAGATTCTTGAAAAGAATAATGTTTGGAAGGGAAAAGAAAGTTTAAGTAAAACAGAGGAAGTATGCTGGTGGTCCAGTGCAGAAACCCTAAATACAAATTGTTAAAAAAAGAGAAAAGTTAGTATACTCACAATAAACACATTTGGCTGATATGCACATTTTCCCCACTATTATCTAAAATTTTCAGGGTTTGTTTGTTTTTAGTGCTATTAGGGACCAAAGCACATGGAGAAGGCTGTTGCTTTTGTATTGATATGATGTTAACAAGCAATGAACATATGCTAATAAGTGAGGGCAGGATTTAAAAAAATATCAATGACAAAACTGAAGGATATTGAGAACAAGACCCTTTTCTATTTCTCTTCCTTTACAATAAGCAAATGTTAGCAGTTGCAAGGCAAATTTTAATCCTTTTTCTCTTCTTTAATTACAGTGATGTCCTTCAAAAAGAATTAATTGCAAATCGTACCATCTTCAAGAAATAAAACCATAAACCTCATTCTAATTTCTACTCTGCTAAAAGTCCCTCCTCCCAAGAAAAAAATCGAGTAAATTAAACCAGTTTGTTTGGTATGATATCTGCTTCTTCACTTCTGTTGAACCCATTAGTTTTATGGGATAAACAGTTCTTAGAAAAGATAAAAACCCTGCATTAACTCCTTGTCTCTAGTAATTTCTGCTGTTTTCACTCTACTCATTACACTCACTTAGGAAGAACCTATATAACAGCAAAGCCCTTTCAGGGAGCAATGCCCGGGTCCACACTGCTGAGAACAGACCAGCTGAAGGCTCTTCATGTTACCTGCCTCCTGGGACAATGCCATGGGGCTGATTCACAGTCCTGAGGGAAAAGTTCAGGTGCAGTCTATCACCCATAGAGCACTTGAAGCAACCCCTCCTTATCCTGTGAGTGCGCCCTGCTATTCTGAGCCTGTTCTGATGGTACCTCTGTCACCTGCTCATCATGAGCTGGTCTGAATTCCCCCTTAAAAAGGTTCTATTTCCCTACTAAGAGACAGGCAGAGTTTCTGGAAATTTTGGTCAGGCTTTCTATAGGAGATACAAATACATCTGGTGGGATTTGTACCAGCCTAACTTCAAACTCTTACAAAGGAATGAGCTCATATAAGAAGGCTTATGGTGGAGCAGTGGAGACAAAGAGCCAGTTGTAGAGAATTGCCTCATTTGATCCATTTTGGTGTCTAGTTTAAGACTAAGTGAATCACACCATGGAAATAATATACCCTGAAAGTATTTTAAGGTTTTTAAAGACAGTAATATCAACATTGTAGATTTTATCATTGGTCAGATGGATCCTATGCAAGAAGCTGGACTTCAGGAGGAACCCAGAATTCATATCTTCACCAAATGGAAATGCAGCCAATCCCAGAGGTTTACTTCCCAGTTTAAGCAACAGAAGCAGAAACACGGACTGAGATAGGTTTAACAGTGTAACACCTCTGTGCATGGCTCACTGCTGTCTCATCAGTGAGGATAGTCTTTACAGAGCAAGTGAAAACAGGATCCAGAATGCTCCCAGGCAAGAAAGCAAGTGACTGGTATTCAATTGCACTGGTGAAAATAGTAAAATAAGATTGTATATGACAGAAAATTAGGACCTCAGTGTCAAGCACTATGCTCAGTGCGTCCAGATCCCGCTGTCAGAATACCCCTGTGATGGTTTTGGTCTAGGCCTTCCTGGTGACCAGTTTGTAACCAAGGAAGTGGCCAAGTACCCAGTATTCCATACGATTTTTACGTAAACCAGAGTATAAATAAATTGGAGATTAGAGACCTCCCGCTCTTCTCTTCTGGTGAGGTTCGGGAACAGTGGGTCCCTGCGTTGGTCTCTCTTATCTAAGGCTGAGGCCTGCAGAGTCCACTGTCCTGCCACGTGGAGGTTTGGAGAATGCTGGCCATGTCTGCCGATACTGCTTCTCTAAGGGACGTGGTGAGATTTGTTTTACTAGTTGTTTTACTAGTTCTCGGGTTTGATTGCGCATATCTATTCAATGTCCGTTTTTGTTCCCTTTTGTCCCTTTTTCCCCTTTCCCTATCCCTTCAGGGGGGGTGGATTCCCTTTTACTGTGTATATAGCATCTTAACTGTATACAACTGTGATTTACATAAATATATATATATATATTTATATAAGCAGCTTGACTTTGAGTTCTTTAATTTTTATAGTTTTTTTTCTTTCTTTCTTTGCCCTAAGGGAAGAAGGAAAGGGGAAGGGGGGGCTGCTACTGGAGGTTTGGGCATTTGGCAAGGAGCCAAGGTCCAAACTATCACAACCCCATATATGAAAACACTTTCCATGTCATTACACATCGCTCTCTCAACGCTTTGTTAAATTCCATGGAACAATCAAAAGTGTGAAAGAGGATAAAAGAAAGGAGAAAATTCACTGAATTTTATACTGTTCAGGAAAGGCATAGTATGGGTCACTTTGCCCGTAAAATAAGAGTACCAGAGTAAGAAAGGGACACCTATAGACAACTACAATCAGTCCTGCAATCGTGGTTGAACAAAATCTGTCATATTTCACACAGAAATGAACTGTCAACACTCACATCACCAGTTCCTTCATTTTAACTGAAGGGCAATTGTGGACAGCTGACTTGGGGTAATTTAACCTGCTATACAGACCTGTTTTGGATGATGTTGACCTGTCCTTTCCTTAGAGATGGGCTGCAGGAAAGATCAGAGAAAACATCCAAGATCTGAATGGGCAAAGAGTCTTGGTTAATGTGAAAAAGATTGGTTAATGTGTACATTTATTTGCATAGAGATCTTCCCCAGCACCTATTTCTATAAGGGGAGATTCTTCTACAGATAGAGGAGGTTTTCAGCATGGAATAAACCTGTGGATGTGACCATGGTCTTTCTGATAAGAAGTAGTGATCAGAAGAGTTTTCAGGAAAGATTCAACTTCTTAAATGGTTCTGATATAATTTGGCAATAATTTTTAAATGTGATAACAAACCATCATTTTAATCGATTACCTTTTTGTCTGGGTTTAAAAAGTGCTCCTCACTAGAGGACACGGCTGCACAAAAAAGTACATCTCTTCACATAGAAATACAGGTACTACCACCATAGAAAAGGTAGAGAAATTGCATGAAAAAAAGGCACCTATCTATTCCTAACTGTTTCCTGATTAGTGAAGTTACACCAATATAAGCTTATACATACAAAGCAAAAAAAAATCTCAGCTCAGGGGTGACAGATGTGGGCAACTCTATAGGTAACCATACTGACTATGAAAAAAGTCACAAAAGATTTGATCAGTACCTGTAGATACAGCACAGAGGAAATATACAGTTCTTTTAAAAACAGGGTTGTTGAGTTTCTTGGTTCCACACCTCCCCCCATTTTACACTCCTCAGTGTTCTCCTTTTTCCCCTCCTCCAGAGAATGGAGGTGAATGTTTTTATTGAAACATATTTTGCCCTGTTGGCCTACACAGAGGAATTCCCATGGAAAATCAAATACCTGACACGTATTTCTTCACATCTCAGCTAGGTCAAGCAACCCAGACAATCATAATAAACCAAATCATTCTCTTAATCCCCAGAACTGTCAGATATTTGAAGCCATGTAGCCTCCTTTTGTGTATGCCATCCATACAAATGGATAATTTTTTTTAATCTAAAGAGTTAGCAAGTGTAAGCAAAAATAATAATTATATAAGAAATAATTACATAACAGATTTGCTCTTATTCTTTCATGCTACTTTGACCTCCAGTAAATGTTACTCTTTAGTATTTATTTTGCTTTCATTGGTAGCTTAGTGTGAGCTTGGACTGAATAGACTGCAAAATCTTGCCAACACATAGCAAATTCAAACATAAATCATGGCTAGGGAAGTGCTCAGGCAAGTTTAAGCTTGTCTTTCAGGGGAGAAGCTTTAAAAGATTGAACTTACTGGGAGTCATATTGTTTGTCGCTTCTTGAATTATATTTTCTTTTTTTTCTCTCTTTTCCTTTATTTTCCCTTTTCAGTTTTTTCTCTATTTTTTTTCCTCCCTGAGAACAGTTAGGTTGCAAATTTTAGGCGTTTAGTGAGCTTCTGGAAATCAGTATCAGAATATTATTTACATCTTGAAGCCAAGCTGTGTCTGGAGAATTTCAATCACATAGCTTTTATGAGATTCTACAAACAGAATGCTGAAAAGTCTTCTGTGGCACTTTAATGCAGATTAGGGAGCAGGGGAGAGGAGAAAACTCAGAAAAACAGAGAGAGACTTGGCACTGTAAATGCATATTTCATTTTTGAGAATTAATATTTCCTTGGTTCATCTGTATGAACATGATATCCTTGCTGCAGATTTGATTTAGAATAGTTTATATATATGCTATGCTCTGAAACCAAATTTTATTCCACGGAATCCATGCTTAATCTCACCTTTATGAAAAATGAATGTTAGTAAGTGGATAGTAAGATGTGCAACTTATTCTCCAGAGCTGTGGAGGGTGTTTCATGCCTCATACACAGTCAAAAAGGAGAACCAAAATTTGCATTTATTTATAACAAGCATGGAAATTGTGAATCTGGGCTACAAGAAATGAAAGAATGGTCTCAAAAATTCAATTTAAGAGGGGAAATTGGCAGTATCATGTTGACGGGTGTAAAAGAGATGCAAAAAAGTACATTATTAAATCGTTGGTTTAACATAAAGTTATAATTCTAATATGAAGAAGTTAGTAATAGATATGGCAGATCATGTGAGCATGGACTGTGCCACAGCTGCCCATCATCATTTGTATTATTTGTATGAAAAGACTGGCTAATGAATCAGTCAGGCAGAGACAACTGTTTGAGAATGTCCAGGTGCTTTACCATTCTTAGGAACTTTCACCTTATATTTTATTAAAGTTGTATGGTCTGCTAATGTAAAGAAGTTAAAGTTACAAACCACATTCAATTCTTAAGTAATCTTTCCAATCTCATTAAAGTCAAGAGAACTGCATGAAGCAATGAAAACTAAAATTTGTCTTTATAAAGTCCTCCAGGAACAACCTATCTGACAGCAGAGATGAAGTCTCAGCAGATGGTAAAGCTGTGTCTCTTTTCCCAGTAAGGCCTGATTGGATGCATTCAAATCAAGTTTTGCTACTTCTATTTTTTGCTGTTAAAGTAATTGATAAGCCTATCTGACTACTAATATATTAAAAATGGCAACAATATCTAAGAATGGGTTAACTTTTATTGAAGACTAATGATGACTAATCACTGTAAATGGGTGCTGGTAAAGGTTAGAATGATGGAAATCTCAGTGTATCTTAAAAACAACAAGCACAGAATCACAGTCCAACCCTTGGCCCTGCACAGGACCATCAACAAAAGTCACACCATGTGCCTGAGAATATTGTTTAAATGCTTCTTGAAGTCTGGCTGTGACCATTTCCATGGGGAGCCTGTTTCAGTGCTCAACCACCCTTTGGGTGAAGAACCTTTCTCCAATAACAAACCTAAATCTCTCCTGACACAACTTCAGTTCATTCCCTTGGGTCCTGTCACTGATCACCAGAGAGAAGGGATCAGTTCTTGCCCCTCCTCTTCCCCTCACAAAGAAGTTGTAGACTGCAATGAGGTCTCCCCTTGGTCTGCTCTTCTCCAGGTTGGACAGGCCAAGTGACCTCAGCCACTCATCATACGGCTTCCCCTCAAGGCCTTTCACCGTCTCTTTTGCCCTCCTTTGGACACTCTCTAATAGCTTAATATCTTTCCTATATTGCAGTGCCCAAAACTGCACACAAAATCCAAGGTGAGGCTGCACCAGTGGAGAGCAGAGTGGGACAATCCCCTCCATTGACCAGCTGGCCATGCTGTGCCTGATCTCCCCCAGGACACGGTTGGCCCTCCTGGCTGCCAGGGCACTGCTGACTTATATTCAACTTGCCACTGACTAGGACCTCCAGGTCCCTTTATGTGGCACTGATTTCCAGCATCTCATTCCACAGTCTGTACGTACATCCAGAGTTGCCCCACCCCAAGTGCAGAATCCAGCATTTTCCCTTGTGGAACTTCCTATGGTTGGTGATTGCCCAGTCCTCCAATTTGTTGATGTCTCTCTGCAGGGCCTCCCTGCCTTTATAATTTACATCTTCTGTCGAAACACTGCACAGACATGAAGTAGTTAACCATTGCAGTCATGTTCAATTGTATTTGCGTTTTTTATAGTTGAGAAAAACAAAATACAAACCAAACATATATTATACTCAGCACTGCATGGGCACCCAAGGGAACATCATGGTAGGACAAGGGAAAAAGGCTTCAAACTGAAAGATGGTAAGTTCAGATATTAGGAAGGAATTCTTTACTGCAAGAGTGGTGACACACTGGAACAGGTTGCCCAGAGAACAGGTTGCCCAGTCCCTACTTTCCCAAAAGGGTTCTCTTCATCTACTGCTAACTCCAAAGAAAATACCATCTCTGTATCCCATAGACTACTTTTCCATAATGCAGCCTTCAACAGAGCAGGTAGAGGCATATGTAGCTCTTTTTTTCCCTTCTTTTATGTCAACAAGATGCCTCTTCAGCACACTGGTGAGCAGGATAAGATCTTTCTTTAAATTATGGTCAGGTTGATCATATATATATTTCTAAATTAGACTGGCTTCTCAATTAATTTATTCCTTATGTATATTTTTGTAAATATATATATATCTTTGATGATAAACTGGTCACTCTATGCACTCATCAGAGTTTGTGGTCCTTGGATATTTTTCTCTCTCACAGGCACAGCATGGAGGACACAGACTATCTCAGTGTCTAATACCTAGGTATGGGTGGGGAACATTTGTTGAAAGATTCTGGCTACCTGCATAAGGAGTTTAACTGTTTGGCCTTATAGAGGCTTTTCATTTTGCATGCTTCACTCTCTTGTAACACCACAGATATTATAGATGAAAAAGATTGGGCTCAGAAGAGTATTGGATGCTTTAAATGGTTTATTGCAAAGGTGTGTGAGGGCAGAGGGATGTGAATTCATGTATTTATTTCTTTAATATGTGAGAATTGGGACAACTAATTTACACTTTATCTGTGTGGTATTTTATAGTAGGGAAATATGAGAGGAGGACACAGGAGAAACATAATTCATATTTCTGTATTTTATAGGGAGTAGGAGTTGGAGGGTAAGGAAGTCTATCAATATTTTAGCCTTTGTCTTTGTGAGGAAGATTTCAGAAGGGCATTTTTATATCTTTTATGTCATATTTGTCTATACTGTATTTAGCAGCTGTTTTGATGGCCATGACGGTTCAAGAAATGAGCTTCTGGCTATGCTTTGTTAGCCATGTACAAAACTTTTACTTTAGCACTGAAGAGACCTAAAGAAAGCCTTTCAGCATGTGTGGCCCAAAGTGCCCTAATACAGAACATGCCACCACAGAATGCATGCATGGGACACTCCAGCACCACACACTGTGGTAGGACAGAAATGTGGAAATTATGTGAGCTATGAAGGCTTATGTGCAAAGAGACAAAAAGGGCTGTTCTACAGCCATCCAAAAAAGATCTGTGTCATTAATAGCCCATATGAAGAAAGCTAGTCCTCTCCAGAATGTAAAATCACTGAACAGTACAGATATGAGATGCTTTGACTGTCCTAGGGACCAAAGTTTCCCTCCTGGTATGGTAGTGACAGTATACCCTAAATGACTTGTACATGTTATGGATGTATGAAATGCCTTTTATAGGTCTGTATCTCAGGGATTCACTAATCATCACATAGAAGATCCCTGAGAAAACGTGAACAGCTCTAGATACAGAAAGTGTAAATTAGCTTGAGAAACACAAGGTTGCTCTCTTTCTTTCCCATTTCTTACACATAACCACAAGTAAGAGAGTGGGGAAAGTCAGTGGAGGCAGCAACCTTCATTTGGCTTTAAATACAGATTTCATCCATTTTCTATAAATTTGTTATTGTATCTGTCTTAGTAATATGAGCTGAGAGGAGATGTAGAAATCCATGAGGGGAAGTTGTACCAAAAATGCTTTATTCCTTCAGCCTTTTAAGCAGCTGGTTTCTATCTGAGGAAAAGCTGACAACTACACCAGACTGTTGAATTATGTATTGTACATTTAGGGAGCAAGCTGCAATATGCAATCCAGCAAACAGAGTTTTCCATATGCATTTGTCTAAGCATAAGACACAAATCCAAGTCCAAGAGGTGATAAACCCAGCGGTTTGTGTTCCAATCAGTTATAGCTGTGCTCAAAAATAATACCTTGTAAGTGCACATTAGGGGCAATGGAGCACAAAATTACACATGCAAATGTAATTGAAGACACTGAGCCTTGCTGTTGGAAAAGGATTCTTCTCTTTTATAAAAGAGCACTGAAGAGTACAGCTGTTTGCAGGGTTAATGTGCATTCTGTCTTCTGAATTATGACTCTTACTGACAGAGAGCAGGTTTAAGAAAGTTTTCTCTCAGGTACAAGAGTGAGGCATAACAGTGCTGTAGGCCAACACTGAACCATAAATCCTTTGGCTACAAAAAAGCTTCCTAATTATGAGGATGATTATTATTCTGTAGACAGAGAAAAAGTGAAGGTTAGGCCTTGGCATTAACAATCATGTTCCTGAATATCATTATTCATTGTTCTTCCAATAAGATAATATTATATAGGTGTTGTGGTTTCACCCCAGCCAGCAATGAAGCACCATGCAGCCACTTGCCCACTCCTCTCACAAGTGGGATTGGGGAGAGAATTGGAAGGTAAAAGCTAGAAAAATTGTGGGTTGAGATAAAGACAGTTTAATAGGGAAAACAAAAGCCACACACACAAGCAAAGAAATACAATGGATTAATTCACAGCTTCCCATGGGCAGACAGGAGTTCAGCCATGTCGAGGAGAGCAGAGCTATATCGCGAGTATTGGTTACTTGAGAGGACAGATGTCATCACTGCAAATGTCCCACTCTTTGTTCCTTCTTGCCCCCACTTTATATAATGAGCATAATGTCACTTGGTATGGAATATCCCTTTGGTTAGTTTGGGTCACCTGTCCTGGCTGTGTCTCCTCCCACCTTCCCATGCAGCCCCAAATTCCCTGCCAGTGTGGCAGTACGAAATACAGAAAAGGCCTTGGCTCTGTGTAAGCCTTGCTCAGCAATAAAAAAATCATCTCTATATTATCAACCCTGTGTTCAGCTCAAATTCAAAACACAGCCCCATACTAGCCACTGTGAAGAAAATTAACTCTACTCCAGCCAAAACCAACACAAGACATCGTAGGTTCAGTGTCAAAACTGCAAGAAATTCATTGTCAAAACTCCAAGAAAAGGCAAAAAGAAGAAATGTTTATGTCAGCATCCCTACATAGGGTCACTCTACCTGAATGATAACCCAAACACTCAGTAAATTGCAAAGCTAAGGACAATGAATTTGACATTGCTGGGTTACTAGAACACCTCTGTGAGCCTCAGGATCTTCAATGTGCAGACTCACAGTGCATAGCTCCCATACCTTACCATGCACACAGCATGATTCCATGCCATGAAACATCTGGCCCTGAACTTCCTGACTCTAATTAACATTCTATTTCCACAAGCTATTTTCCCTCACCTAGGGCATTTCTGAAATAATTTGCTACTGCTCACTAGTAAATGTAGGTACCTAATACATACAAAGGTGCCTCGTAAATTCAGCCTCCAGATATCCCCTTGAAAGGTGCCGTTCAGGTTAAGCATCTGCTCTGTAGGTCGTTAATTAGCAATAAACAAGTTGTCTTCTGCATGCTAACAGCAATAATATAGTAACACATTTCCAGAAAAGAAAAAAAAAAACAGTCTACTTCTTAATAGAAAATACTCAATATTGGGAATTTATTATTATCAAACCCTTCAAATTGTTGTAATTCTGATATCTCAGAGTGGCTGTACGCTCTTCCCTGAGGAGCAGACCACAAGCCCAGGATTTTCTTATTGACAGAAACTTCTCTGTTCATTGAATTAAGAACACAGCTGACTTTGCTAAGAAAGGCAAAAAGAGAGTGGATGATTGACAACAAGATGGAAAAATGGTCCAAAACATGGATGCAATGTGAGCAAAAGCATTGAAATGAGAGGGAGAAAGACTGACAACAGAAGAAGAGATGAGATACAGCATAAGTGACAAGAGTGAGATTATGAGAGGACTGATCCAAGTGGATTCTGCTCTATATCAAAGATGAGATGCTGACTCAGAAATATGAAAAATTGTTGAATCATAGATTTATTTTGGTTGGAAAACACCTTTAAGATGGTCAGGTTCAACCATTAACCCAGCACTGCCAAGTCCATTACAAAACCATGTCCCTAAATGCTACATCAATATATCTTTTAAGTACCTACAGGGATGGTGACTACAACTTCCCTGGGCAGCCTGTTCCATGCCTGACAATCCTTTCTGTTAAGAAATCTTTCCTAATATCCAATGTAAAATTAAACTAGAACATTCTTTATGTTTTTTCTTTGACATTACTTTTGGAAATGGATGCCTACTATTTCAGAGGAGTTTTGTCACAAGGATAAGAAAGATTTGGAAGGCTGGCAGCCTCAGATACATTTAAGTTCTGCAGAAAGTTGTCACCAATAGGAAGGCAATTCCTGGCTGTAATCACGTCTACTGCCACGCAGCTGTTACCTTGATAGGGTTTCACATGTGAAGATAAAAGTCACTAAATCTGAAAAATGAACAGGAGTATTAAAATAACAGATACATAATTCCACATTTTTTCTAATTTTTGCCTTGGAAATTGTGGGACAGCTCATGCAGGTTGAGCGGGATGTTTGGGAATACACAGCAAAAATCCCACCTTGAAGCACTAGCATGTGAACAACAAGTGATCATGATGGGGTTAATGAAATTTCAGTTTGGAGAAGACAATAGAGGTGAAATTCCACTAGATGGAATAGTTGAAGCAGACTTTAACATGCCATGTGTGGAAAGAAAAGTTTTGGGCCAACACATCCTGTTATCTACTTGTTACAGAAGCAGAAACAGTCAAAATACACATTCTTCCTCGTGCTTAGGAATAAGCTGATGTAGTACTTTTATGAAGTCTTCCTGTGTAGGACCTGAGTAAAAGAGAACATTTTTACCAAGGATCATTCAGATTTAAGACCAAGTAACTAAGAAAGAACTTTAGTCATTTAATAATAAAGCAGCAATAGTTTTATGGACACATTTAGTGACAGAGACAAAAAAAAATCCCATTTTTGCTTCAGATTGAATAACTGTTGTATTAGTGAATTATTTAAAGTACTAATAAACAAGGAGAATTATATTCTGTCTTGCTGTGACTTACTTAGCTGCATGACATTATTTTGTAATCATGAAATGAGGTCCAACCACCTCTCTAGTCAAAGTGGAGTGACAGACTAGAAACCTTCTCCTGCCCCAGGGCAAAGCTGAGAAGCATGAGAGCTGTGTCAGGGTCCTGACTCTCAGGGAATAGCTTCAGGAAGATAATACCATGGTCAGCATAGTACTGTCTGTGAAAAGACAGAGAACTCCTTTCACCAGTTCCCACTTCCCCCTGAAAGCCTCCCACTTTTCACCTTTTGTTGCTGGCATTTTTGACACAACATAATTCTGGAAATTGGAAACCAAGGCTACCATGGTCAAGCAATCTGTCTCGCTCCTTTGTGCACCTGGTCAATAGTCTCTTGTATCACTGAACTCAGGGCACAGATGGTTTACATAGCTGAGAGACCTACAACACTCCTACTGCAATATGATCCACAACCAGGATTTCATTCCTTAGGTAGAAGACATTAATTTTAATTTGTCTGGATGACTAAAACACCCTAATGAATTTCAAAGGTCCATTAAAACCTACTTAGAGAATATAAAAAATTCTGAATCTTTGTTATAATGAAAAAAACTTTTGGAATACTAATGCATATGTGTTCCATAACACTTACAGAAGAAGGTTTTGTTACATCACAACAGTTTTTCTCAGACTGCATTTCCTGGACATCATTAGAATTTTAGAGTCAATAAAAGATGTCGTGAGATTTACTGCAAAGCATTAAGCCACATTTATTCTGCTGTTCTTAGAAGTGGAACTGGTGGAGAGGCACTTCCAATAACACTCTAATCTGAACCCAAGTCCCAGTTTCATCACTGAAAGTCATACAAGTATACTATATGCATAAATGTCTTCCTGACCCAATTACTCCTAATGGAATATACATAGTAAAAATCAATGTCACCATCTTTTGAGTGATGCACTCAGAACACTTCAGAATTGACCTCTAGTGCATTCATTCATTTTCAAAACTTTTGCCTACTTCTGTAATATTTGCCTTTGTGAATTGCAGCAATCTATTTTCAGTGGGTAAGCAACATTCTTCTGCAATGTATAAATGAGTAATAAGGAGATAGGACAATTGCAGTACAAGCAAGGCTGTCACATTGAGCACAAGTCCTATGAGGAGAGGCTGAGGAAGCTGGGCTTGTTTAGTCTGGAGAAGAGAAGGCTCAGGAGAGACCTCATCGCTCTCTACAGCTACCTGAAAGGAGGCTGTAGCCAGGTCGGAGTTGGTCTCTTCTCCCAGCCAACTATGAGTAAGACAAGAGGGAGTGGTCTTAAGCTCTTCCAGGGGAGGTTTAGGTTGGATATTAAGAAGAAATGCTGTAAAGAGAAGATAATCAGGCATTGGAAGGGGCTGCCCAGGGAAGTGTTGAATTCTCCACCCTTGGAGGTTTTTAAGATGAGACTGGATGTGGCATCAGTGCCATGGTGTGGTAACCACAGTGGTAGTGGATCGAGAGTTGGACTTGATGATCTCAGAGGTCCTTTCCAACCCAAATGATTCTCTGATTTTCTGATTCTATCAACTTCAGGAACTGATCTAAAACTGTTCATGATGCTTGCCAGCACTGGAGATTGCTTAGGAGAAGGAGAATTGCCTCAAAACAAGATAAAAAATGAGCTCTGAGGACTTGTTTAAGGTGTTTCTGCTCTTCCCAGCTGTGTGTCAGAACTTATCTCAGGCCTTTGAGGAGTAGCAGCAGTAGCCACAATGACTTCCAAGCTAACATCTGAACTTACATTATATGGGCTAACATCTGAACTTACATTGCACAGAATAAAAAGAGGACTTGCTAAATGTGAACTCAAGTCATCCTACACTACCATTCTGACAGGGATGGTAACTTCTGGCAAGCTAGTGAAACACTGAGATAGAGATATAAACCACTGTAGAGAAATTTGTAGAAGCCCATCTAACAGACCCTTAAATTATTTCTCTACATGCTGGCTGAAAGCTGTAAAAGAACATTTCCAATTTTTCTAGCCACAAACACTTGCAGTGCTGTGGCTCAGCTCCTTGGCTGTTCACTTTACCCATGCAGAAGCGCAGGAGCATAAATAGTGAGAGCTCTAACCAGTCAGTGCAGGCTTGTGCCCCTAGTTTCAGACACTGCTTTTCCATGCATTGGTTTTGCAGTCAGGTTTGGATGATTTGTATAATTTTATAGTTAAATTCAGGAATACTGTTCTTCCCATGAAGAAAACTTTTCTGAATGAATAAATATTAATAACTTATATAATCACATTACTGTTTTTATGTATTATTCTATATTAATTAAAAATAACTTTCACTTCAAATTATGGAGGATGAGGTTTTCTTAGAGAAGGGCAATTTGATTTTATTTACAGTCAATCAGTTTAATCCACTTAAGTTGTGTAAAATATTGCAGGAAAACTTGCAGGACAGAAGTTCAATGTTCCAAGTCTTTTCTTAGTTTTACTTTCTTTTTCACTCTCTTACTTTCCATCCCAATTCTGACATCCAGCAATCAGACCTCATTAAAAACTTCAGAACATTCACACTGTTAAAGATATATAGATATTTATACTGATGTGTCAGTAGTCAGGATTTGAAATGATTCTTATAGAACCATTCTTGAAGCTGACAAGTATTGCAGCTTTTACAGAAACTTTCCATGACTTACTGTTCATCTTGGGTACTTATCATAACTTGCTAGTTTTTTACAGGTGTTTCATGTTTTGTCAAATAATAAGCTGTGATTCATACAACATACACTGATTTTTTCAGGCAATTCACATGATTTGTGACTCTAATTGTGACCTACTTTTGTTACATATAGCCAACATTTGGTAACAGTTACGAGTGTATTTATAAATACAGGGAATCACTTCCCTTGTTACAAGATATTTTCCTAACCATAAAGTGTGTGCAAATCTAGATCTGAGAACCCATCATCTCTCATCCCGAAGCTTAGCTGGTGGACCAGGAATGGAAAATTCATGGGTGCAGAAAAAAAGACAAACAAAAACCAGCCCAGCTCCACAGATTAGCAGCAAGATTGTTGAGCTAGAAAGGGACCTGAATCTCCGAATCCTACACTTTGAAATATTTCCATTTGTTGGTTGCTGATTGTGTACTAAGAATGTAATGGCCAGGGAGCAAGAGACAGAACTTTATAGACTTTATAGTCAGTGGATTTATGATCAGTGTCAACTGCATGTACAGTGGAAATAATGAGAAGCTGTCTTTATTCCTCACTGTGTAGCTATGAAATCCATGTGTGAAAGGGACTAAGAAAGTATAACTTTTTTTCAGAATCATATAACTAATTTTTTTTTCCCCCAGATTAGGGTGCTCTCTGCATTAACTGCTAGTCAAAACAAGTTTTCCTCTGGTATAAGGTTAAGTCTGTGATCTCTTTTCTTTCTCTGCCTTAAGTAGTTACTAGCAGTGCTTGACTGATTTACTCTTAATTTTAGTACCACCGAAGAATCCTTAGAGTCTGTCAAAAAATAAGATGCCATAAAATTTAAATTATTTCTTCTTGGAAGAGAAAAAAATTCACCAGAGAATCTCTTATTTTTCATTTCCAAATATGCCACTGTATGATTTTAAAAAAAAAAATTGATTGATTAATTAATAAAAAACTTTGCCACATGGTTACCCATGCATGGAAACCTCAGAGTAAAAAAGACAACCAAAGTAAAACCTCAGGTGAAAACAGCCATTGACATTTCAGAATAGGAGAAACACAGTCTTCAAAATCATAATAGATCTATAGATAAAATGTAAAAAAAGCAAAACTGAAAAACAGATGATGCAGAAAGTGGAGAAGGAAGCTAGGTGGGATTTCATGCAGTGGCAGAAACATGATATGCACGGTACACATGGTAGTGTTGTTTTGCAACAGTGGTAAGGAAAGCATTAATTATAGTGTAACCTTTTTTCCCCCCTACAAATGACATAGGACTAACATGAACATGTGTCATCCTAAATATTAATGAAGCAGTTGCTGTTTATTGGCAGTGCTGGTGTGCATTGTATGCAATTGTCAGTGCCTGAGCAGCATAATTAAGAACACACCTCAGCCATTGCTCCTCCAGAGCTTCCTTTGCTTTTCCTTTCCTCCAGCTAAAGTGAAGGGTGTGTTTTACCAGCAGTTATACATTATCAGATATATTGTACCTGGTAGTTAGTTTTAACAGTCTGATTAATTAAATTCTTCTATTGTTTTAAATCTTTCAATTTTAAGCACATTTTAGTTGGTTTCTTAATCTCAAGCACATCATTGTATTTTTCAGGCCTTAGTTTTATTCCTTCCTCTTTGATGATTTGGTTCATTTCCATGGTAAACTCTGTGGGACAGGAGCTCTCTTACTGTACATGTTTGCTCAAAGGCACTTGAATTCTCAGTGATACCTCTAGGTAGTACCTCTAGGTATCCCTGCTAGGGTTGGTTCTTTCTAAAATAAGAAATTAATTTTTAAAAAAAAGAGCATACTTGCAATTTTACTCAGATAAAAGTTTGTAAATTCAGGATTAGTTTTTACTTTTTCCCTGTCCCTCTCAATACAAGGTGATTGAAAATTAAAGGAAAATATGACTATAGAGTTCATAATGCCCAGATTATTGGAGTTAATCAATAAAGCATGGGATCCATGTTGCCCAATTAGACTTGCACTGCAGCTTCAGGTGCTAACAAAGGGCCAGGAATAAAACAGATGAGTAGCTGTGTCTGATCAGTAGATATCTCCACGAGAAAAATGTTTTGGCACAATTTAGACAAGACAGCCTCTCTGAAGGGAGTTCAAGAGCACTTGCCTCTATTGATTATACAGGATATACTTACTGGTGGAAGTCGAGTTTTTCAGTTTTAAGTTTAAAGCTACATAGATACAAGTTTATTAGATGTGTTTGGGACAGTTCTCTGTCACTGAAGCTGAATTACAGAGCACAGCCTGGGTGCAAGCTTCGGCTGGCTATCTTACACTCCAAAATGGAGTATCTTCCTTTAAACACCAATGGCAAAGTTTTATGCCATCTAGGTTGTGCCATCATGCAAATTCTTCAAGGGTACTGTTAAAAAAAAGTGTTGCTTTTTGGAGGAAAATATTTCTAGGATCATTCCAGCAATTAAAATCTATAAATCATTAAGTCCCACTACTTAGTTCCTTTTTAATTTACTAGCATGGGTGTATCCTACATCTTCAAAAACATGGAGAAAGTTAGAAAAACTAGATCTTACAAAGAAAGCCTACCCCAGGCACAGTCCTAGCCACATCTCTGAAATGGATATTCCATTTTTGGCTACTGAGGGACGACAAGAAAAAGACATGAAGGCTGAAACCTGAAAAATTAGAGGAGTTTATTTATAATTCTTGTACTGGTACTTTGAGCATTGAGAAATGTGTGCTTGGACAAAACTTGGTTAGCTCAGATAATTGCAAAAGTAAGAGTAATAAATCTGAAGTATTAAAACTAAGTGGACATATACTGCATTGTGAAGAAATTCCAAGAAAAATTAGGTTTAGCAGGTTTCAAGCAAGAATTTGACTATCCAATTATACCGGCTAACATTTAAATGGAATGTTGGGAGCAATATAAAACCTGATGTTTCAAGTTGTAAATATATCTTAAATTTCAAAGATTTGCATGAGATCTTCCCTGCAAGCAGATGGGGACAGATTATCCCCCATGTGACTGCTGTGGAATTTCCTACATGTGTTTCGGAAGCATCTGGTGCTGGCTGCCATCTGAAATAGGCAAGACTGAATAAGCCAGGGTTTTGTGCACCCCTGTCCTCCCCAAATGGTGCTTTCTGTGCTTCCAAATTCAGATGGAGATGATCGGTTTTTGCTGATTATTTTCTCCACACCATTCAGCACGTACACTGAGATTTATGATTTCTGGGGCTCCTTTTGGTTGTCATTTTCCCTGGTTTTATTAAAGTGTTAGCTCAGGGACCACTGCAATATGTGTTGCAATCAATACATCTTCAGCTGTTTCTGCTTACTTTACCAGAAAAGTTTTATTTCTGTGTTTCATTCCCCTGACTCCTAGTGCTTATTTTTCCATTGTTCCCTCTCTCAACCAACTGATGTGAGTTTCTGCCAAAGGACGAGTGGTCATAGGGAGCTAAAAACAATCTCTCTTGGAGCAGCACCACTGGCATAGCTTTGCTGCTTTAAGGAAACACATGCTCAGGTAGTTTGCAGCAGAAATATCTCTTTCCCTCATAAATAGTCCCACATTATCTTAGCAATTTGCTGATAGATATGAGGATCTGAAGCCTCAGCAGATAAATATCCAAAAAATTTGTTGGATTCCCAGATTACTACCATAGCTTCCTGATCATATTGCAAAGAAACAACTAAATGATCCACCATGTGATGAAGACTTTTACCCTAGGATCTGCAATAGCTGCTCTGGGCTTCCTGTACCTGTACATTCTCACCTTACATGCATAGACTAGAATATAAAGACCTGTAGAGGATTAAAGACAGAAGTGTTGCAGGAGCTGTCACTTCAGACATTTAATTACTTTGA
>NW_020955484.1:1239701-1241103 GCF_003031625.1 Empidonax traillii | reverse complement strand
CAACTAAATGATCCACCATGTGATGAAGACTTTTACCCTAGGATCTGCAATAGCTGCTCTGGGCTTCCTGTACCTGTACATTCTCACCTTACATGCATAGACTAGAATATAAAGACCTGTAGAGGATTAAAGACAGAAGTGTTGCAGGAGCTGTCACTTCAGACATTTAATTACTTTGAAGTACAGAGAGAGTGGAAGAAAGGTCTCTGAGTTAAAAAAAAAAAATGCTGCAGACTTGACAGCAATACTGGAAATTCCACCTCCTGACACATTTAGCCAGTCACCTCCACAGCTTGTGTATTCAACCACCAACTCCTGCAGTTGGTAACAGCTTCTTTTCAATTCATGACATCTAATTAAGCACTTTGAAACATATTTGGATTCCAGGGGAATTAGAATATTGAGCTAAAATTCCAGCTTGCATCTCCTTGTACTTTAATAGCAGTAATGTGACAGTTTTGTTTGGCATCTCTACTTACTGGATTATTCTAATATGTCCACATGCATGCTTATCCTTTCAAAGTAGGTGAAACATAAAAAAAATCCCAGAAGATAAATCCAACCAATCTTATTTTTTTAGGTAAAATCTTAAGCTCATGATGAAGAGACAGAGCTTCTGCAATGGATTTGAGTTCCCCACTGGAGTATTACATACACTTCCAAGGGGTTTACTCTTGGCTGCTGCAGTCTCAGCTTCTGAAAATCACCAAGTGCCAAATCATATCACCAAGTGCCAAATGCAGTTGTCATCATTTGCCAGTTTTCCAGATTTACAACAAAAGAAAGTGGTGACAGCCTGCTGACCTGCTATCTGAAGGAGAAATTAGAAAAGCACCAACTGGTGTCAGAAGATATATAGCTACTAGACTAAGAAAATGGGGATGTCTTGAGTGAAAGAGTTACCTGAATGGTTGAGGGCTTTACAAATCAGAGTTGATACACAAAGGAGCATCTTAAAATCAATCATCTGGTTTATAATGCATTTGTGACCAATGAAGGCATGCACCCTGCACACTGTAAAATGCTGCTGAATAAATCATAGAATCATAGAATGGTTTCAGTTGGAAGGTAACTTAAAGATCATCTTGTTTCAATCTGCCTGCCATGGGAAGGACACCGCCCACTCAACCAGGTTGCTCAGAGCCCCATCCAACCTGGTCTTAAACACTTCCAGAGATGGGATATCCACAGCTTCTCTGGGCTACCTGTGCCAGCAACTCATCACCCTCACAGGAAAGTATTTCTTCTTAATACTTAATTTAAATGTACCCTCTTTCAGTTTCTTGCCCTATAAGATGTGTCTGGCAGGAATGAGATCCATATGTACCACAAGGTAACATGTCAATTTGTAGGACACCAAAAAAAAAAAAAAAAAAAAAAAAAAAAAAAAAAAAAAAAAAAA
>NW_020955484.1:1232869-1239680 GCF_003031625.1 Empidonax traillii | reverse complement strand
CAACTAAATGATCCACCATGTGATGAAGACTTTTACCCTAGGATCTGCAATAGCTGCTCTGGGCTTCCTGTACCTGTACATTCTCACCTTACATGCATAGACTAGAATATAAAGACCTGTAGAGGATTAAAGACAGAAGTGTTGCAGGAGCTGTCACTTCAGACATTTAATTACTTTGAAGTACAGAGAAAGTGGAAGAAAGGTCTCTGAGTTAAAAAAAAAAAAAAAAAAAGCTGCAGACTTGACAGCAATACTGGAAATTCCACCTCCTGACACATTTAGCCAGTCACCTCCACAGCTTGTGTATTCAACCACCAACTCCTGCAGTTGGTAACAGCTTCTTTTCAATTCATGACATCTAATTAAGCACTTTGAAACATATTTGGATTCCAGGGGAATTAGAATATCGAGCTAAAATTCCAGCTTGCATCTCCTTGTAATTTAATAGCAGTAATGTGACAGTTTTGTTTGGCATCTCTACTTACTGGATTATTCTAATATGTCCACATGCATGCTTATCCTTTCAAAGTAGGTGAAACATAAAAAAAAATCCCAGAAGATAAATCCAACCAATCTTATTTTTTTAGGTAAAATCTTAAGCTCATGATGAAGAGACAGAGCTTCTGCAATGGATTTGAGTTCCCCACTGGAGTATTACATACACTTCCGAGGGGTTTACTCTTGGCTGCTGCAGTCTCAGCTTCTGAAAATCACCAAGTGCCAAATCATATCACCAAGTGCCAAATGCAGTTGTCATCATTTGCCAGTTTTCCAGATTTACAACAAAAGAAAGTGGTGACAACCTGCTGACCTGCTATTTGAAGGAGAAATTAGAAAAGCACCAACTGGTGTCAGAAGATATATTGCTACTAGACTAAGAAAATGGGGATGTCTTGAGTGAAAGAGTTACCTGAATGGTTGAGGGCTTTACAAATCAGTTGATACACAAAGGAGCATCTTAAAATCAATCATCTGGTTTATAATGCATTTGTGACCAATGAAGGCATGCACCCTGCACACTGTAAAATGCTGCTGAATAAATCATAGAATCATAGAATGGTTTCAGTTGGAAGGTAACTTAAAGATCATCTTATTTCAATCTGCCTGCCATGGGAAGGACACCGCCCACTCAACCAGGTTGCTCAGAGCCCCATCCAACCTGGTCTTAAACACTTCCAGAGATGGGATATCCACAGCTTCTCTGGGCTACCTGTGCCAGCAACTCATCACCCTCACAGGAAAGTATTTCTTCTTAATACTTAATTTAAATGTACCCTCTTTCAGTTCCTTGCCCTATAAGACGTGTCTGGCAGGAATGAGATCCATATGTACCACAAGGTAACATGTCAATTTGTAGGACACCAAAAAAAAAAAAAAAAAAAAAAAAAAAAAAAAAAAAAAAAAAAAAAAAAAAAAAAAAAAAAAAAAAAAAAAAAAAAAAAAAAAAAAAAAAAAAAAAAAAAGAAGTAACATTTAAGGAACCAGCAGGCCTGTAGGACTTCTCAAATCTGAGTTGCATTTTGTTGCTTTGTTATTACTCAAATGTCTAAAAATATGAAATATGTAAATAGTAAACAAAAGACTATGAAAATGTGAAAATGGAACAGAATTCCTTAATACTACAGATGGGGTGGATCTCAACCACCTTAGGTATTTAGAAGTTCAGCTGTCCAAGTCTAAGGTAAATTCCAAAGGTAGGGTAAATGTTATCGTCTGCTGACACCTATTTTTTTTCTGTCCATAATAAAAAGAAGCTCTGTTTGACTAAATTAGACAATTAATTTGTAGTCAGCTAAAATTAGGTGAGAAAAATCCCATTTTACATGACCATACTTGTGAAGGAAAATTAACATCTATTGGACTACGGGGGACTGTTGTGAAAGAGGGGGGAAAATTATTTCCCACAGACACTCTCAAAAGAAAAACACTATAAAAAAATATATTTTGTAAGGCTTTTCCTTCCCTTTTCCAATGGATTACTGGCCTCATTGCTAAAGCTAGAAGCAGTTAGGGTAATAAAACAGTGACTTTGTCTGGGGAAAGAAGATATGAATATATTAAAGAGAAAGTGACCCTTAGAAGCCCCATACTTGTACTGGAAGTGAGAACAGATTCATGAGTTGAAAGAACAGTATATACCAGCTGATTTCAAGGGTCTTTAAAACCTCAGTGCTACCTGTAATATAGTTAGCATCTCCTCAGCATCTCCCTGTAATATAGTTAGATAGCTGACAAGTTAAATTTTTATTTTAACTTTTTTATTTTTTCTAAATGTTTCTGTTCCAAATAGGTTACTTTAAGGAGATAGTTTCATCTCTGAATATAATTGCTGTTGCTCCCAGCATGAGGGAGACATCCAGATGATGGATATGCCAGAGGTGCTAGGGTAATTGCTGTCAGGATACGCAGGATTTCAAACTCTAGGTCTGGCCTGAAAACGGAAGAGCTGTGTGCAGCTGAAGTGATGCTCAGACCTCAGAATAGGCTACACCAAATGAAACCAAAATGATGATCAAGTGATAAAACCCTCCAGTCTCAACTGGAATGTCAGTAGTTCAAGCATGCAAAGAGATTACAGTCTAGCTCTGAGCTGTAAAAAGGCTTTTTCCAGCTTGATACTAACTCTAGTCACTTTTCAGAATCTCCATTATGTTCAAAGGTAAGCACAAGCACTGCCTGACACAGAATTGGATTTTGTGGGTCTTAAATGTGCATCATGAAACAAAACTTTTGAGGCCTTATCAGTTTGTCAAAGTGCTTATTGATAGCAATCATTTAGAAGGATATTTCCAGTTGAATTTTCACTTCCACATGAGATCTTTCCCTGTCTTTTTTTCTATCATATATCCCTCTTCTCCTCTCACCCACCACGGTGAAACCAATGTGAAGTATGTGGAATCATTGCTTTTTCTCCATGTGTTTTTTCCCTTATTCTTTTGATACAATTTCCAAGGCTTTTCCTTTAATCATAGTTCCAAATCATTTCCTGTACTTTCATTAATCTTGCAGTAAGATCTACTCTTACAGACAGCTCCTCTTATTTGCATATGAGCACAATGTTAAGCCCTTGCAGCCTGATTTGAGTGACTGACAATTTTAGTTCATCTTAGCAGTCTGGAAAAACTGATTTGCCACTGTGGGTGTAACTACTTTCTTTCGAACACTGCTAATTTACCAAATTAATTGTATTCTTGTACATTTACTGAGATTAAACTGGCTCTGAATATTTCACTTAAATTGTTTTTTATCAGTGCAAAATTAGGCTGCATGTGCTACCATTAACTGAGGTATATTTTATACAGATAGGTATTGCATTTTACTTCAAAGTAAATAAAAAATCCACCTCTGACATATAGCTAACGTTCATGGAAAAATCAATACTATAGCAATAACTTCCTGCACATGTCTTTTATGATTACTTTCCTCATTATTCTTCATTCTATACAATTACAAATGAAACTGAATTAAAACCAAAGTATTTTCAGTTAACCCAGGATTAATTTCAAATTCAGCATTTAACTGAGTTTACATTGAAGAAAAACAGGAGAAATGCAGAGGTAGTCAATTACTTTCATATGCTTTTTTCAGCTTGCTTTGGCTTTTTTTGTCAGGAGGAAGGAGGGCATGGTAAAGAATATAGCGATATTTTGAAATGTGGAAAAAACATTACACTAAATACCTTATGGTCTTGCAGAGTTGCTCTCTGCAACCTTGCAATGCTAAATACGAGCTTTGTGTTCCTAAGAAAGTAGGAGATGACTTCCTTGCTTTTCACTATGGCTGATCTGAAATTAAACAAGTCTAGTTGGAGTAGGATTTAAAGCTTTGCTGAAAATTCCCACTCATAAAGAACAGAACTGTTTTCATAATGGATGGAGTTTCAAGGTTTTTCAGTCTTCAAGAAAAAGCATGATAGGGTTTTCTTAATTTTCACATTTGTCATAATTCCTCTCATTTGATAAAGACCTTCCATTTTACATTTTCACACTGGCTAGTTATTGGCTTGTTATACATTCAGTTATAGAAAAAAAATGCTCAATTTGACATGGGACTGAAACCAGTTACATAGCAGTAATTTCTCTTCCTGAGTGCTATATATATCAAAGTTATTCAAAATAACTTTAAATTACTATGACTTTAATTTCCTTGATATTGATTGTACTGTGAAAACATTTCCTTTTTCTTTTTTCTTTTAATCTTAATTTAAATTCAAATTTCATTTTTATTTTATGTTTTTTCATTTCATCCAAGACTCGCTTTCAGGGTACCATGAAGGGAATATGAACATTTACAATAAGAAATCCCTGATGATGTTAGCAGAGGGAGTTAATATACAACTGCCTGAAAGAGAGAACAATAAAATAACTTCTTCTGAAATTACTAATAGAGCAAAATATTGAATAGTGAAGAAAACCAACTAAACTGACATACAAGTCATGCATTATTGAAGGAACAGGTGAACATTTGGAGGCAAAATTTAAGAAAAATTTTAGTGTAACATCAAGATGTGGTAAACACATTAAATTGCTAAAGGGAATTTAAAGGGAGAAATTGCCAAGTTCCCACTAACAGTGCTCTAATAATTCCTCTGACCCAGCTAAGTGGCCAATTGGGTCCAACATGTTCATCACTTTCAGGCAACTCCTCTGGCCAACATCTACCAAGGACAGAGTTTGGTATTTTGAAGACATGGTACTTAGGGACATGGTTAGGGTTGGAGGACTTGGCAGTGCTACATTAACAGTTGGGAGATCTTAAAGGTCTTTTCAAACCTAAATTGTTCTATGACTATGCTATTCCAGAGAGCACACATCCAAAGGCAAGCACCAAGTGAGGGTAAGTGTATTTAAGCCTTGTGCTGGTGGCTGCTGTGGGCCAGGAGAATGAATGCCAGGGACGCACATGGCAGGAGTGTTTAAGGAGCAAAACAAGCTGCCCAGAGCAACAGGCTCGCCAGAAAGCGCAGCTCAGTTATAAAGTAACCCTACAGCTCAAGAGAAGAGGCTATTGCAGGATCCTGCAAGCATTCCATGCTGGGGGTTTGCATTGCCATGTGTTTGCTGTTATTGTCAGCTGCTCATGAGGTAACACTGACAATTTCATTTACTCTGGGATGCAATCGCCCTTCTGAGCAGGGCATGGACCCATCTCCTCTAAGGAGCTGCTTTTTTTCCTAATCTCTGTGGCACTGAAGAAGGTCTCTGTCAGTGCCTGCTGGGCTGGCAGCCCATTGCTATGTGAGCAACATTTCCAGAATAATGGATATGGGCAGTTGCATCTCAGTGTAGGGTCAGTAAAAAGGCACACTGCAGAATGTTTTGAAATGGACATCTGGCATGCAGTAAATGCGTTTAGGAAGCAATAAACAGCTCATTTTGAATGACTTCTGCAATTGGTTTCAACACAAGCAGTTGGTGGAAAAACAAGCTTTTAGAAAGGTCATTTATTGCCATATATAACCCATCTCTTCCAGTTAAACAGCTTAGCAGTGTACAGAGCAAATCCCAGCCCATTTCTGGTCTGATAATTAATAGAGTCTTCTAGTCTAGCTAGAGCTGTACAAAGAAAGTGAATGTTGTGCTTGTTATCCTACTTAATAATTCACCATTTGAATTGTCAGGGTGTCTTTGAAGGAAGCTGATTATTGAAATCTGAGTGCAGTAGATGTGAAATATTGTATATTGTATCTTCAAGCTGAACATGGAATTCACATGCTTTTTGTCAGTAATAGATTACTGATAGATCTTGGAGAAGGAAGACTTTTTTTTTTGTAAGATATAATTCTTGCTGATATTCTGTTCTAAGACTATAAATAAAATATGAATGTAAAGTATTTCATTTTCTAACCCTTAAAAAGAAAAGATATTTTCTTCCCCTTAATTATAACTGAATACAATAAATGAACAGTGTAAGCATTACAAATGTAGGTTTCCTGTGATGAATAAAAGGATCAGATTTCTAAACTGACCAAATAAATTGACACTGATACATGACAAATACATCACAATTACCTTGAGTGAGGCTATCAGTTAGTTCCTAAAAAGTAAATACATTTGAGTTACTAAGCTGTGACTTCTAGAGACTCCACATGCTCCATATTCAAACTGATCATCTTTACTCCTGAAAATCAATGGGTTTAGTTTGTTTTAGATACATCACGCCTGTACTTATGTAAAAGAATGCATGTAAATCACGTTTCAAGTTGTGCATGAAAATTGCAGTGCCCCAGAACAGGTTATTCTGATTTTCTTTTGTCTGTAAAAATGTCACACAGAGTGCTTAGCGATATGGTTCAGATTAGCATTGTATTAACTGAAAGTATGATGGTGTCAGCAACTGTTCATGAACCTACTTCATGGTAAGTAGAAACAGCAAAAAGGGAAAGGAATTTTGAAAAAGTTTCATCCTCTTTAGGGAGAAAATGTTGAGTGCAGGCCTGCCTGGGCCCAACCCAGAAAGAAAAATTTCATTTTGCCAAAAATTTCAGTATTTCAGACTTTGTTCTCATTGTGTAGATCAAGGCAAAGAGTACTTCAGATTTTGATGAGAAAGGCAGGAGACCAGTGATGTATCAGCCTGCCATCAGCTTGGTCTGTAGTGTAAGGAGGACTGCAGTATTCCAGGCCCAAGAGCCAAACAATGCCTGCCGTGCTCCTGCCAAGTTCATACTCGGAAATGCCATCACTCCCTGTAACCTGGACATCTGGGGTGGGGGACTCTGAGACGATTGCCCTGTGCAAATCCTATGCTGGTGTTTTCCTGTGAAGTGGTATTGCTTTGGATGATGTAACTTTGCAGCAGGGATACGAAG
>NW_020955484.1:1194622-1232848 GCF_003031625.1 Empidonax traillii | reverse complement strand
TCTTCTAGTCTAGCTAGAGCTGTACAAAGAAAGTGAATGTTGTGCTTGTTATCCTACTTAATAATTCACCATTTGAATTGTCAGGGTGTCTTTGAAGGAAGCTGATTATTGAAATCTGAGTGCAGTAGATGTGAAATATTGTATATTGTATCTTCAAGCTGAACATGGAATTCACATGCTTTTTGTCAGCAATAGATTACTGATAGATCTTGGAGAAGGAAGATTTTTTTTTTTTGTAAGATATAATTCTTGCTGATATTCTGATCTAAGACTATAAATAAAATATGAATATAAAGTATTTCATTTTCTAACCCTTAAAAAGAAAAGATATTTTCTTCCCCTTAATTTTAACTGGATACAATAAATGAACAGTGTAAGCATTACAAATGTAGGTTTCCTGTGATGAATAAAAGGATCAGATTTCTAAACTGACCAAATAAATTGACACTGATACATGACAAATACATCACAATTACCTTGAGTGAGGCTATCAGTTAGTTCCTAAAAAGTAGATACATTTGAGTTACTAAGCTGTGACTTCTAGAGAACATTGACTCTACATGCTCCATATTCAAACTGATCATCTTTACTCCTGAAAATCAGTGGGTTTAGTTTGTTTTAGATATATCACGCCTGTACTTATATAAAAGAATGCATGTAAATCACGTTTCAAGTTGTGCACGAAAATTGCAGTGCCCCAGAACAGGTTATTCTGATTTTCTTTTGTCTGTAAAAATGTCACACAGAGTGCTTAGCGATATGGTTCAGATTATCATTGTATTAACTGAAAGTATGATGGTGTCAGCAACTGTTCATGAACCTACTTCATGGTAAGTAGAAACAGCAAAAAGGGAAAGGAATTTTGAAAAAGTTTCATCCTCTTTAGGGAGAAAATGTTGAGTGCAGGCCTGCCTGGGTCCAACCCAGAAAGAAAAATTTCATTTTGCCAAAAATTTCAGTATTTCAGACTTTGTTCTCATTGTGTAGATCAAGGCAAAGAGTACTTCAGATTTTGATGAGAAAGGCAGGAGACCAGTGATGTATCAGCCTGCCATCAGCTTGGTCTGTAGTGTAAGGAGGACTGCAGTATTCTGGGCCCAAGAGCCAAACAATGCCTGCCGTGCTCCTGCCAAGTTCATACTCGGAAATGCCATCACTCCCTGTAACCTGGACATCTGGGGTGGGGGACTCTGAGACGATTGCCCTGTGCAAATCCTATGCTGGTGTTTTCCTGTGAAGTGGTATTGCTTTGGATGATGTAACTTTGCAGCAGGGATACGAAGAGAGAACAGAAAAAAAAAAAAAATCTTTTGGTGCCCTTCCCACATCCTCCAAATTACAGGAGATTTCTACTGAAAGAACCTGTAGAAAGGTAGTTAACAGTGACCTTAAATGGTCATAATTAGGTTCTGTAACTTAATGAGCTATTGAAGCCAGCAATTCCAGCTGTATTTCTTCAGAAACTGCTATTCAAAGTCATCTGTCTCTGGATCTTGGCAGAGCCTCACACAACATATGACTGTGCCTGTGGCACAACCAATCTGAATCTCACTAATTTACTTGTTATTTATTGCAAATAACATCAGGGAGTTCAGTGAGGGCCAGTCAGTCAGGTGGGGACTTCTGACCGTGGTTCGGCAGTGCCACAGCTACCATTCCTGACCTCCTAAGCAAGCTAGGTCACTTTTGGACTGTTAAACAGACATCACCTCTAGTTCAGAAGTCCTGAAAGGCTAACATCGCTGTGAGATGGGGAAACACTCTGCACAAGCATTTCTCTGTGCTAACAAACGCTTCATGATCCTTTTGGTCCCAGGTGCTGTGGGGCACTGCACTAGCTGGAGCTGCTATCTGACTTTCTACATAGGTTCTTGAGTAGTTTCTCTAGCACACGTATCTCTAAGAGTGTCCAGCTTTGGAGAGAAATATGAACTTAGCCTCAGAACATTTTATTTTCTGATGAAGCCCAGAAGAGCTTCAGTGGGCCAACAACAATATTTATGCCAGCACAGATCAAATCACTAGTGTGCATACAAAGAGGCCACCCTTCTTTCTCCTTGCTTACTCCTTAACACCACAGCTTCATCCTCTAATATTCACAGTCTGCCATGCAGACTGATGAGACACACAGCTGAGATGTAGCATTTATGCCAAACTCCTTGCAAGAGATTAGTGCTGTTTAAGAGCTGGAGAGTGCCAGCCAGGGGAAGGTCACCTGTCTTGCTGAAAAAGGTAAACATTTCACTGAACACAGAGATTTGACAGTGGCACATGACACGCTGTGACTTTATTGCACCTAGTTGAAAGTTTATACGCATTAAATCATCCTGCACTTTTCGTACTTAAAGGAGGATCAGTTTGGGCTGAACACCTTTCAGTGAAGCCACTCTAAGAAAAATGGATATTTGTGACAGTAGTTCAAGACTATTCTATCTTGATAAACTAAAATTTGAAGTGTTGAGAGTGCAATAATTAAAGGCAGAGTTAGGGGATCACATCTGGCCAGTCCATCACCTTTGAAAGCTTATGCATGCTTAAATTATTTTGGTGAGCAAAAGATTTGGTTGAATATAAAATATTATATAAAATTGAGCAATATTAGAAAAATAATTGTAATAGAAACTATAGAACAATATACTTGTAAAAGCACAAGGTGTATTTTTATAGGACAATTTTGCTTCTTGTAGCACACTTTTTGTGAGAGCAGCACCTTGATTTCCAGTACTTCATTCCCAGTACTTTCAACAAATTGTTTGGAACCAGGCACTTTAGGGGTAATGTGGGAGCTGGATGACTTTTGTCCTTATCTGGGGAAGGGACTACATATATACATATATACAAACATACACATGGGCATATATACAAAGAGGCTGTATTCCATTTCCAGATATAACTATCAACCTAAGGTATTAATAGATTAGACCATCTGAAGAAGTTATCAGCACTATGATGATTCTGTGCCAAACATTTTCTTGGCGCCACGATGATTTCAGAAAGCATTTTAGTTGAAGAAATGTCCGATAGTACACACACTTGGGTAAATGGATGCAGGTGAGCCAGGAGTGGAATAGATCTGCTAAGTACAGTAGGAAAAGGAAATTGAGATAGAGTCCTTGCGCAGCAGGTTCTCACACTAATTACAAAGTGGAAAAAAGGAGTGTGAGAATGGATGATCTTTGGAAAAAGCAACTTTCTTCTGCTCTCTTAAGTCATCCCCATTATGCTGACTCCACTATATCAATAAATATTCATTCTGCGCTTGAAAAATCAAAATCTTATCAGTTTGGTTCTACTAGGCACTGCTCTTGCCTAACTATATCTTAGCACCAAGACAGCTAATAAATATTTCTTATTCAAAAAAGACAAGCTTTTAAAATCCTCTTGATCATTTGAAGGGGACTTTTCCTCCAGAAAACTGGGCTCATTCCTTACCTTTAAAAATGGAGTTAAGCAGACCCCTAACTGTTATCAGAGCTACAAGCAGCCTGAGCTCACTAACTGCACATGACAATGACAAGATTAGCCGGGATTGTCTTCAGACTGAGATGTGTGCCTCACTCCTCAGCCACCTCCCCTGAAATGCGGAGTAGCAAGGTGGGGAGAAAAACTTACAGACCTGGCAGGAGGGATGGTGCGAAATTATAGTCCTGAACTGTGCTCAGAAAGGAAATTAAGGTACCTAGTTGTATCCATAAACCTTCCAAGGCTGTCAAGTCCCACTGTCTTATAAACACTCTAAGCAAAGAATAAATGTGTAACAAAAGTTCAGCATGGGAGGTGGTCATGCAGGGGCACAGACTTCAGCAAGAAGCAAAGCACAAAGAAAGAGGGCTTTGTTCTCACTCTGTAGAAAGCTGTCTTCCCTCAAGAAACAACACTCTGCAAGGAACTGATGCCTGATTTCACTCTGACCTCTTGGTTGGATGTCACTGTGGTCAACATACTGAAAGCATCTCAGTGTGGAAGAAACAAACTGAGGATGCATCAAGAGTGTGAGAGAACAGTAACATTATTACTGTAATTCTAATTAATAATTTAATGCTACTCAGTGGTGTTATAAATGTTTGAATCCTTCATTGCCTCGATAGCCCATGGTGCTTGGCACATAAGCCAGTGGAGGGACACTCAGATATGCCTGGTATTCACAGCCAAGGCATGGGATGTCTGGCCCACTGTGGACATCCTTAGTATGGGATATCCGGTCTCAAGCCAGGTATCTGTGTCTCACTTCACAATCAAAGAGTAAAAATGAGCCTCTTCATTATTTATTAAAAAAAAAAACCAAAACAAGCCCAAACCAAAAAAACGTAGCATTAATCAGACACATTACTATAAAAGGAGACAAGAGATACTAGCCCATAGATTTTGACTCTTTGACTCAGACACAGTGAATCACACCATTAGTGTCTGTGTGCCTAGGGTTTCCAAGATTATCAAATCAGGTAGACCTACTAAGGATAGAATTAACTCATATGGAGAAAACTCCCCTGGTGACAAAGAGCAGAAGCTGTGGTCACTCTCAATATGTATCTTAAAAAAAAACCAACAAAGGTAACAGTAGTGGTTAATTTTGGAAATGGATAGAGAGGATATAGTAGATCATTCATGCAGGAGGAAAGTGGAGGATGAGTGTACCTCAGATGATAATGGTTCTTCCTAGACATTTGCCTCACGCTCTAGAGGTGTGTTACTACACAACACAACAACAGAGTTACTACTTGTCTTTTTGTCAGATTTTCCTCTTTTCTTCAAAAGAGTAATTTGTGATCTTGTGAGTCCAAGGACTCCAGCTGTTGACAATTGTTGGGAACTGTAAGCAGTGAGACCACTTTCAGTGTAGAGAATTGGGGCGTAGTGTGATGGTGTAGCTTGTCAGCATTCTCTCTCAACAATAACCTTTGAACCCACCAGTCAGGTCCATCTGGATAGTGTGTGGGCATTTTCAGCAGCAGCTATCCTGTGAGCTTTGGTGCTTTAAAGAATTAAGACATTGATTTAAATATTACTCCTGCTGTAAATCAAATCTCTAAACACTGGGATTTTTAGGAGGCATTCTCATTTCTCTTACTTGAAAGCATCTTTTTTTCTCCCTTTATCTGGTGTCAGAGCTCACAGAGGGATTGCTCTGTTCCTCCTTCGGTCTTCAGGAAGGGCACAGAAACAGTGGGTCTTCGGTTCCTCTGCTGAGGTTTACTGGGGAAAAAAACAGAGGAAAGGAAAAGAGAAGCAGAGAGGATAGTAATTAAAATTACCTACAGGAAAATATGATTAATGTTATTTGTATAATAGCATCTAACCAACAGCAACACCCTCACAATAGGTGATTTGAGGGAATGTTGTGGCAAATGTAAGGAGCAGCTGTTGGTGTAAAATAATGTGTTTCTGCAAAAAGGCTCTCTTCATGATTCATGCTTTATAGTTGCAAAAATAACAGTCAGTAAGGGGGCGGGGGGAAGCTCCTGGGTACAAATACCAGACTGCAGCTGAACTTAGACAGCACCTTTATGAATGTTACAAGGACACTGACATCACTGGTGTATTTTCTGTATAAGTCTTCAAATTGTTAATAGGACTAAACAAAACTAACTGCAAGCCTTGTTTCTCTAGTTGTATCCTACTCTAGTAGTTAGACTTTATAAAAATCACCAAAATAGTGTTTTAAATATTAAAGCCTGCAGATATTTTGGTCATAATTAACTTTCTGTACTACCTCCTCCAGTAAAAAATGCAAGCAAAAAGAAAATTGTCCAAAACTATTTTCCAGAGACCAGAGAAACAGACAGCTTTTATTCTAAGTGCTTGCGCTGCTGTTCTTCTGCAGCCTACAGGAAATCAGGTCTGTGAGGGTCACATCCTTCAGTCATTTTTCTGTGGCCATCTAGTGATTTGTTCAAGTCTCTTTTCCATGCTGGTCCTGGGGAACATTAGGAATATTCTGTTATACAAGCTGTGGCTCCAGCTCTACAGAGACATATGTGATATGCTATATTCAACCCCATCCAAGCCTCACTAGCTTCAATGAGATTATTCATTTGAGCAGAATAGTTCACCAATGTCATGGTTTAACCTGAGATGCAGCTAAACACCACCCACCCATTCACTCAGTCCCCTCCAGTGGGGTGGGGAAGAGAATTGGAAAAAAGGTAAGCCTTTCGGTTGAGATAAGGACAGTTTAATAAGACAGAAGATGAAGGAAAGTAATAATGAAAAAATACAGAAGTAATTCATAATACAATTCCTCATCAGCCACTGACCAATGCCCAACCTGCCCCTGAGCAGAGGGCCGTCACTCCCCAGCACACTCCCCTGGTTTTGTTGTTCAGCAGGACACCATGTGGTAGGGAATATCCCTTTGGACTGTCAGGGTCAACTGTTCTGGTTGTGTCCCCTTCCAGCTTCTCATGCATCCCCAGCTTCCTCACTGGGAAGGCAGCATGAGAAGCTGAAAACTGTCTGTCTTAGTGCAAGCACTGCTCTGCAGCAACCAAAATATCAGTGTGTTATCAACTTCTTCTCACCTAAATCCAAAATACAGCACTGTTTCAGCTACTAGGAAGAAAATTAACGCTGTCCCTGACAAAACTAGGACAACTAGCTATAAAAATTAACATGGCTGAGATATGCATTCAGCAACCCTAATTACAGCTACAGCGAGCTACTTTTATCTATGTATTTGTTAAACATCTACAATTTGTTTAGTAGTAGCCATCACTATACACATTAAAAGAATGTGAGGGTTAACTCTAGATATTTTTTGAAGACAACATTATCTTAGGCTCCAATGGGGTCATTATTTCAGCCTTGTAATCTCAAAGATGGATCTGAAAATAGAATGCCCCAGAAATTGTAACTGTACTTGATCAAACAATGAAAACGAAAGAGATATTTAAAATATTTGCCAAATGACATAAAAAGTCACTCTCAATTGAATCTTAGATTGGTTTTCTTCTTGGAGATCGCATTCTTCATTTAAGTATTTTTAAAACCTTGTGACATTCTGATATAACAGAAATCCTTGTCAGGAGGGGATCATCTGAACTCAGGTGTGCACCCAAATGGAAGAACAGCACATAGCCACACAAGATGCTTATATGGTATCTGGAACAGGAATAGGAGGGTTAAAATTAAATAATACCTTCACAGAAGTGAGCAGCATGGTTCAATTCCTTCTGCTGTGTACAATATTGACCATTCTGCAGGAAGAGAGAATTTCCAGCTGATATTGCTGGAAGCAGCAGACTCATTTTGTGGCAAATGTTCTCTTCACTATCTTTCAGGAAGAAACAGCAAATTCCAGAGGTTAGAAGCAATGAAGTTGTTGGAAGCAAACAGGTCTGTAACAAACTCAACTCGTTTTGCTGCTGGCTCCACTCCCTCTTCCAACCCACAGATACCTGGGTCATCACTACGCTAATGACATTTATTCATTAAGAATTCACTCCAACAGTCACAAGAAAGACTCTTCAGTTTTCAACCCTATAGGGTGACAACATTTTAGCAAGACTTGGTTTTAGCTGATACTTTTATTAGAAGTTCTGATGACAATGATTTTAGAGATTTTAGAGAGGAAGGTTATTTAAATTTAGATGCTTTAGAAGGATGATTTGTAGGAATATTATTTTGAAAGCATAACTTCTTTTAATGCAAATTAAAATGGCTTAATTATTTTCTGTGTAGATTTCACCATTATGTGCTGTTCTACCTTCTACAGGTGTGTACAGTTGACTAAGTCTTTCTTTCCTAGCAATAAGCTTATGATGACATGAACACCTTGTAGTAAATTAAAATTTATTTTACAAGAAGTGTAATGCCCTCTAAGAGGGATTTTTTATGTTGGTAATTGGATGTTGTGACTGTTTCTAAAAAACAGATGCAGTATTATCTGAAGGCTCAAATAATACCGGAGAACTGGCTTTATTTAGAGGATTGCTAGCTTTCTGGCAGTAAGTATGTTAATCTATGGATTTTTAAAATATTTTAATTGCATATGATAGAATATATTTTATTTATTGTTGTGTCTAATGTTGATGGAACACTGATATACTGAATTTTTTTATAAAATTACCTTAAACCCCTAATTTAGAATGCAGATACCTCATGACAACAACATAGTTATGGTTACACAACTGTCTAAAAAGATCTGATTTAAATGGAGCATGGAAAGAAGTACATGAGAAAGTGAGGGCTGCTTTCAATGAACTGTTGTCCCCCAGTTTTTATTGATATTGAGCATTGTCCCAGCAAAGGTTCAGGACTTTGCACTTACCTTGTTGACCTTCATCAGGTTTACATGGACCCACTCCTCAAGCCTATTAAGGATCCTGTAGATAGCATCCTTTCCCTGTGGCATATCAACTGCACCACTCAGCTTAGTGTCATCTGCAATCTTACTGAGGGTGCACTCAGTCCCCCTGTCTACATAACTGATGAAGATATCAAGTAGTAATTGTACCAGCATGGACTCTTGAGAAACATGCCCTCATTACTGTTTTTCAGCTGGACAGTGAGCCATTGACTGTCACTCTTTAGACATGGTCCGTCAGTTTCCAGTTCATCTAACAATCCATCCATCAAACTCATATCTCTCCAGAGGTAAGAATGTTGTGGGGAACTGTATCAAAGGCCTTTCAGAAGTCTATGTAGGTGACATCTATAGAAGTCTGTACCGATGACATCCCTTGTCCACTGACACACTCACTCCACCATAGAAGGACACTAGATTACTCAGGACTTCTACAATCAGAGATGGGTCTATGAATTTTTATGTTTCTATAGTGAGAATATCACAATTATTTGTGATAGACTGTCCTATTCTACTTCTTTATGAAATTTGAAGTGCAGGTAAAAAGTTCACATGGTGGGAGTGTGAGAAAAGATTGCAGGGGAATCATATAAAAGGGCTTTGCTGATCTTAGCAAGAAGAATGATAAGACAAGCTCTGTTTATTCTGTTTTGATTTACTTTTCCTCTATGTTTTAAAGGTTGCCAAAAAGAAAAAAATAGAGTGTTATAGAATTAAAGATCATTACATAAGCAAAAGGAGACTGTTAATTCTATGTGTGAACTCAATTCTGTCACTGCATAACTCCTGTATATTTGGTATTTTTGCAACTGTGAGCTTGTATTGCAACTTTCTGTACTTAATTCTGGATGGTATGTCAAGAATTCAGTTTCTCTGCTCTGCAGAGCCCAAGTTAACTAAGAGTAGCTGCTTTAAAACTTGAAATTCAAAACCTTATTGTACCTGGAATAATTATGACAAGAGGGATAAAAACACTCCTTTGACACCAGGGCAACAGCTATTCAGTGATCATTTTTTCCTGCTAAAAAGCCAAGTAATTCATAGACTTTTCAGTTTAAACAGTCATATGAATAACTTTGTATAAAAACACAGGGTATATGTCATTGGAAGAAACTGCTTCCTTGTTTTAACTGGTGGTTGTTGTTGTAAAATCAAACTGTGGCAAACACCTGGTAGGGAAAATTTTAATTGCAAGCAGGTGAAGTCACAAAATTTTAGTCAACTTAAGCCTTTCCATCGACATATGGGACTGATTGTAGACATCACAACTTATAGTACATAAGTAAGTGACCTTTCAATGAATTAAAAAGGGTTAAGCTTTAAAACAACAATTATTTTTTAAATTATAAATTATGAAAGTAGACACATTACCACAGGGAATTGTTAAAGTCAAACTTAGCTAAAATTCAGAAAAAAAAATCCTTTTTTGATTTCATTAACAAGGCTGCTCAACAGTCATAATTATTTGCAATGTCCTCTCTTTTTAAGTCAGAAACAGAAAGACTCAGGACGTGATCCTTTAGATTTGGGGTCTAATACATACCATATTTTATACTTGCCTTTCTGTATAATGATTGCTTCTGTTTATAGGATAAAAGGGAGTTGGCTTCTCACTCCTGACAGTAATTGCCCAGTAGGAAAATTCTGTGGTGTAAAGTGCTGCTCAAGATAAATAAGGTCAGTAGAATACAAATGTACTCAGTACCTGTCCCTGAATCTTGATGAAAGTTTCTGGTAAGAAACCAGAATCTCTAGCTTCATTTAGATTGTCTGGAGTATTGTGCTGGGAGCAGTTACCTTTATCCAGCTTATTCATTGAGAGCTTCAGTTATTGCTTCTTATTATACTTTATTTACTTTGAGAGTTTGATCTTCTTATTATGAGCTTGTACATATTTACTAATGTACAAATACTAATTTTATATTAAAAACATAATACAATAGATACCTCTGAAAAAGAATAAAGAATGTATGGGGCTTTTCTGCAATAGAATTATTGTTCTTCACAGTATGGGGCTATGGTATGGATTTGTGCTGAAAATAGTGTAGATAGCACAGGGATGCTTTAGTTATTGCTGAGCAGTGCTTGCACAGAGTCAAGGCCTTTTTTGCTCTTTACACTTCCTCAACCGGTAGAAGCAGGGGTGCACAAGAGATTGAGCAAAGAGACAGCTGGGCACCTGTTCCCATTTCACCAAAGCAATATCCCACGTCATGTGATGCTGTGCTCAGCAGTAAAAGCCGGCAGAAGAAGAAAGAAGCTGGGAACATTCAGAGTGTTGGCATTTGTCTTCACAAGTCACCATTACAGTGATGAAGCTGGCTTTCCTGGAGATGACTGACTACCTCCCTGCTGATGGGAAGTACTGGATGAATTTGTTACCTGTTTTGTTTTTGTGCTTGGCTTTTGTTTTACCTACTGAACTGTCTGTAGCTCAAATCACCATTTTTCATGTGAAAGTGAGTGAACTCTTGAAGTTGCTTGGCTATCCGCTGGGGTTAAATCACACTACACCAGAATATTAATTCCCCCTCTTCTCTTCATCAGCATCAGCATCCAAATTGTGCAGCTGTTGTAGTACAAAATGTGTGAAATTTCATCTTTAAGCCCTGCTCCATGAATTGCTTTTAAAAAAATGGACTGAAGCTTTAAATTTTCATCATTAAATGACTGAGGATTATTAAAGATGCTTAAGCACAAACCAGTTGCTTGACTTGGAGTGTGTGTCTGTGTGTGTGTGTGTTCTGTGATCTATCTTCAGGCACAAGCAGTCATGGTTCATTCAGTCCTGAGGTGAGAAACACTGTAAGTATTTCTCAAGGAAAGGTGCAAATCTTGTTAGGAAATAAAGCAACACTTCACCATTGATTCACACAAAAATATTCAGATCTAGTCAAGAAACCAGAATACACTGAAGAATGAAGAGGTTTGGGGATTTTTAAAATTTCATTTTGGGCTTTACTGACAGAAGTTTAAAGAACAACACAGAGATTAATGTTCTGAAGAGAAGTATAACTATTACAGATTCAGAGAATTCCAGTAAAACCTTCTTTCTCATCTCCACCCAAAATGCAATTCCTTCCCCAAGGAGATTTACCCCTTGCAGTTACACACAGTCATTCCCAATATGATTTCTGTCTGGTTTGGCCCCTGTAATATTAATAACAACCATAATTACATTGTGCCTTCTGACCCCAGTTTAACATAACACATTTCAGTTCACATATTAAGTAAAATGTTTAATCACTAGTGTGCTGAGGGAGGAGCAGGTGTTCTCAATATCTCACCTCCAAATGCTTGCCCTATGGCTGGTTTCCTCTTACACACCCATTTATTATAAAGCTGATGGAACTCGCTGCTCCCACCTCTCTGAGCTTCTTAAGTAGCCCCTCTGGCATCAGCATTATTAAAAAATAAAATCAAATGTGAAAGAAATAGGGCAAGCTGATGGTCATAAGGGCTTGGTGCTCTTTAGATTACACAGCTCCTTAGGTATGTCCTTCCATTTAACAATGAGCACTTGATACCTGCAAGTATATAAACACCTAAGCTCATGTCATTTTTTGATTTGACAGCTAATGCTTTAATTATGGTTCTTAATGGATTGAGAATGCTTTTCCCTTCCAAGTAATAAAAAGAAGAGGAATCCAGGTTTCCTTTTTTTCTGAGGGTTTTTAAAGACTGCTTTGTTCCTGACCTACAAGGGCTAGTCACGGGATTTCAGGTAATAATGTCAGAAATGTACTTGATGGGGAACTTGTGTCATTCCATGCAGAAAGGTAAAGCATGGGTCACTTTCTTTTTAGAAGAGAAAAACTATTCAGTACAGAATAAAGCTGAATTCTCATTCTGCATCTCTGAGGTTCAAAATAATGAAAATTAAGCCCTTGAAAACTTATTAAAATCCAGTGAAGGCAGATGCTTGTTATGCCCAACAGACATTTTGATGAGAATTCTTAGAAATTGCTACCACTTGTACCTTTGCAACATACTTTGAGCTTTCCCAGTGCTGACCTATGTTTTAAGGTCAGAACTGTCAGCTATCCCTGCTACCTCTGACCTACAACACTACACAGAATGGAGAATATTGTTTGATAACACCTGAATAAGTCCATAACTCCTCGTCATGATAGAGCAACTATCTTTTCAAAAGCCCTCCAGTATTTATTTAAAGACCATAAGTGCTGAGGAATGTGTGAAATGCCTATAAATTTAACTGCAGTAAAAAGGTATTTTTATACAAAATTTCATGTTAATTCAAGCTGCTAAATTGTATGTTGTCTGTTGGGATGAAGAGCCTTTTTTACTCAAAAACAGTCTCTCAAAGGCAGTACTTGTAGACTACAAGCAAGTCACCTCTTAGCCCTTCCTTGGATACTATAAAGAAATCAAACTTCTTTATCCTCCAGCTGAAAACATGTTTTTCCTGAATGTGACTGCTTCTTACAACTCTTGTCTGCCTTTTCTAATAACCTTTAGCACAGACACCAGAACTGACAGTAATGCTCTCATTAATGCCCAGAAGAGTCGCAGTACTACTGCTTTATAATTTTCCTTGTTTCCACTTCAAAAGTTCCCATGGGGTCTTTCCACACTTAATAGTGCTGGAAATGGGTGCTCAAGTGGTTGGCTACTGTGACCCTGTATCATCTTCAACATCACTGATTGCTAAAATAGAATCTCACCCTATAAATGTGAACAATTTCCTTGTTGAAGATAGAAAACGTTGAGTTGCAAAGTACTATTTATAATGAATCTCAGATCACCCTGTAGAACTGGCCTTCTCTTAGTATTATTTACTGTTCCACAGATTTTTCTTCAGCTGCTGTCTGTTTTGTTCAATTAAGCATCAATGTCCCATTAGTTACCCCCAGACTATTCCATGACCCATCTGTTCACACCAAAAGGAAATTATATTCATCCTGGTCGTTTTTCTTTCTTAAATTCATCTATTACTTCTATTAATATTCCTTTGTGAATTCTGAAGTCTTTCTTCTTTCACCCCAGGAAGCCAGGCTTCAGTGCTAAGACTGGCAAAGGCAGTGATTATAATGGGTGCAAATCTGTTTTGTTTATTTTTAACTTGCTTTTTTCCATCTGCAGCTGTTCTAACTGATTTGGGAATGACCTGCAGGCAGTCAGCAAGCACCCCCTATCCCTATCCATCATAACTCGTCCTTTCTTTTATTCTGTCTCATCAAGTCCACTAAAGCATTTTTCAAAGGATCAGCCTTTTTATTTCCAGTATTTTCCACATGGCAGTGCAGTAATAAGGCTGGCACAAGACCCACTGCAGGGAACAAAACTTGTACTAAACTCACTAAGCTGTTTTCATAGCCCAAAGCTTAGCCAAAAATTTGTTGTGAATTCTCTCTGCTACTCCATTATCCGCAGTTTACTGCAGGCCCTGTATCAGGAAAAGTCTTTTCCCTCACAAGGGAAAATGCCATAGACTAGGAGAGATGCAGCTTTGTATAGCACAACAGGAGTACTTGGAGATGTTCCATTTCTTTCTGTAGTGCAACATTCTTTGTTCTAGCCAAGTAATGTATCCTTTTACTAGATGTTAGCCACAAAGGAGTCTTTAAACATCACACATGGGCTACTGAGAAATATTTGACCATGTGTCAACATTCACATTGCAGCATCTTGCTCATATGCTGATGCTTGAATAATTGGCTGAGCTGATGAGCTGATACTGCACCCAAGCTGAATGCATTCTTGCCTCTCCTCCTCATCTGTGTTCACAGAAGGCCTCACCCTCCACCAAAAAAAAACCACACACAAAAAAATCCCCAAACCCAAACCAAACAAAAAACCAAACCAAAAACACCAAACCCAAAAGCAACACTCCAAAACAAAAAAAACTCAGACAAAACCGAGCAAACATAAAACCCTCAAAACAAGCAAAAAAACCCTACCCAAAAATCAAACAAAAACAAAACAAAAAAAACAACCAACCAAAAACCCAACAAAAATCAAAAGAGGTGAGGAATCTTTCTTTTATACCAGAAACTGAAAAATTCACCTCCATGAGAGAATCATGACCTGCATGCAAACCCTTTTCATTCCTGGTTTTGAGCAAAGAATTTGATTCCAAATTACGACAGGGATTTGTAGGAGTCACCTTCTCTACACTTCTTTTAAATGTATCTTTAAGAAAGACCTGATGCTCACATTCTCATTCCCAGGAGAAAGTTTAAACTCTTATTTGTAGCAGGACATCTCCTTGATCTTCCAATGAGACTGCCCTTCCAAGTAGCAACATTTTCCACATGTGGATGGGGCCAGAAATGACCAACGGAAAAGACTAATGCTCAAACCTGGGAGCCTGAACAGAGAGAAGTAACCCAGATATCTGGTCTCTGCTGCAGAGAATGCTGATACACATTATCTGAGGGGTTTTCTGTGTAAACTGCAGAAAAAAAAATTACAAAGGAGTAATTTTGGAAATGCTGGTCTGTAGCAGCTGTAGCTGTCTTCCCTCAAAACAAGGTTTCAAACTAGAGAAGCTACAAATGCCTTCCTAAAGTCCTTGCTTGGTGTATTCCAAGAATGGAAAGGAGAGGAATTTTACCCCTCTGTGCTGAATCTCTCTCTTCATTAATAGTAAAGTGACCCTTATTCTGTGTGTCAAATTTCTATTACTGTTTTTTTATTGGTTTACCTTTTGACTAATTCTGAGGATGTTGTTCTAGGGCCTCAGGATGCTTATAAGGTAAGCACTGCAGCATCTACATGGTGAGTCATCAACAAATTCTATGCTGACTCCAACCCCAACTAAAGCGGGAGAAGAGCAGGTGAAGAAGGGTGCCTCAAACTGGGAAAAATTATTATGAAGGGAAAGTCCCTGCAGCTGGGATGCATTAGGGTAGAATGATGTAAGGATGAGACTGAAACAGATTTTTTTTCCAAAGAAGGAGTTGAGACACAGAAGGGAAAAAAAAAGGTTTCTTATTGAGAAAAATCTTTAAAAGTCACAAAGGCATAGTAAGGCCCCAGGTAAGAGTATCTTGCATGATCATATATTCCTCTGAATCACAGAATGGTTTCTGACAAAAAAAGTTTTTCCTGAGTTTGAGGTGGTCCAGGGGTCAAAGTCTCTCCTGTCTCTGTAGTCCTTAAATGGTGCTCTCTCTTCACTCTTTTTGTTTATCCCTAATGAAGCCATCTGGCCCAACTTTCGCAAGGCTGCTCAGTACCTCACTGGGTAGGGCCTCATACTCCCGCATACTTCATGTCAAATTTTTTTGTCAGACACCATTTATAGGTTTTTATGCTTGTAAAAACTACAGGAGCTTGGAAACAATAACTAGTTTTTTTGAAATGTTTTTGCTATTGTAATAAAAATAGCAGACCACAACAATAAACCCACTCCTATACATTAATTAAATTAAAGCAAAGCAGTAATGCTGATTCAAACATAGGGAAGGGGGAATTTAGACTTAGAACTGAAAATGTCTTAGTCCAGATGAGCTGACCTGATACTGAGTTAATTCTTTGTCATGGGGAACCAGAAACTTTTTTAAAATGTCTGCAACTTCAAACAAGAAGCAGGTCCAACTTTCCTGGACATTATATTCTAAAAATGGTCCCTGACATTTTGACCTTAAGCCAGCTGTGGGTTTAGTGTACCTTTGAGTGCAACAAGTTTCTCCAGGACAACAGTTTCCTACTAAATCTCTCCCCTTTCCCATAACTCCCTTCACCTCTGTCACCACTAACTGCATTTGTAGGGGTAAATAAAACTTTCTGGGGCTGTTCTGTCGGGCCTAAGGACAAATGGTATGGAAATGTCTATACAGTTTAACTGTCTTAACCCTTCCTCAAACTGTCCCCAGAGAGTGTTTTCTTGTCTGAGCTGGTTCCCAGATTGTCCCCATGATAGCACTACTTGGCTGAGACCAAAACTGTGAAACATTTCACAGTATGAATGGTTGCATTCATTCTGTGCTCAGGTCCATGTGCTGACCTGATTTAGTTTATTTATTAGTTTAGCTGTAACCACTGTGGCTGCATACAATTCTCTCTCAGCTTTTTTTGACTTAAAGTTGGTTTTATATACTCAGCCATGGATGTGAAGTTACCTGAAGTACAATCCCGCAGTCCATCTTAAAAAAAAAAACACAGAACAACAAACACCCAGAAGAAACAAATAAAAAAACAAACCAACAAACAAAACCCCAGCCCAAACCCCTGACTCAATATGTAATTAAAATGGTAGGATTTTGTTTGGGGTTTTTTGGTTATTGTTTTCTAAATTTTTGGTTCTTTTGTTCTTTTTTTTAATGTTATAGGATGAGGAAATGGCCTCAAGCTGTGCTAGAGGAGGTTTGGATTAGGTATTAGGAAAAATTTGTTCACTGAAATGTTACCCAGGTGAGCGGTGGAATCACCAACTCTGGAAGAGTTCAAAAAACATAGATGTGACACTTGGGGACATGCTTCAATGGTGGACTTGGCAGTGCTGGAATAGTGGTTGGACTTGATGACCTTACAGGTCTTTTCCAACCTTAATAATTCAATTATTCTATGATTCTATTAATGTTCTAAGATTTAAGTTCTGGAAATCAGTTGAAAAGAAGTACCCAACCATTCTAAAAATTAATTAATAAAAATAATAAATTATAAGTCCTACATAAGGATACACAGTTTTTAAAATAGGGAACAAATTACTATCTATTAAATGAAGTATGTGAACAAATAAAAAACCCTAAAGATTCATGTTTCACTGATTAGCCTTTGACCACTCCAAACTGAGTCACTGTAAGTTCTGTCTGTGAAAAAAAAATTGAAATTATCACACAAGAATATAGCACTGACAAAAATTACTTTCTGTCTCACCAAAAGTTATTTTTATGTGAGAGATTTTTATTAGATACCTAAATTCCCCTTTCCTCCTCGTCCCCATAACTGGCTTCAGCAGTGATTTGACATCTAATAAATGGGGAGGGGGACAAGCCCATGTGGACAGAGGTCAGCTTGTATCATGGAAAAGGAAGCTTGATATGACTAAAACTGCTATGACTTCGTTTTTACAACTATCTAGATCTTTTTCCTTCCAGTCTACAAACAAGATCTTGCAGCACAGAGTCCCAAATGTAATTATTTCTTCTGCTTAAACAAATATTGCTAAGGGATTCTTTTTCCTTTTTACTTTTATTATCTTCCCTGTTATTACAACTACATCCCTGATACTTCCAAAAAGAAGACAAAATGTGGTAACTACCTTGCAAGGTACGGATGATGTGATTTGAAGTCCTAAAAGGCTCAGAGAAACTTGATTTTCCATATTGTGATGCCAGTATTTAGTTGGTAGGTTAGAGAATAAAGGCCACAGAAAAGAAACTGATACTACTACTCCCCCCTGCTGTGCAAAGCATGGTGGCTGTGAGCCTGTGTGAGGAGTCTCACAGCTTGTCCAGTATTTGTTTTGGGGGTGTCTTTTTCCTGAAAGATATCTTGCCCTTAACTTTTTAACTTTTTCATAGTCACTGTGCCTGCTCTATAAAAAGCTGATTTTCTTTCACCTGCAGCTCTTTCTAAGTTCAGCAACAGACAAACATCCATCAAAACTAACCTGCACGTTGCCAACACAACAGCCCAGGTGCTGAGCAGATGGGAGGGATCTGGTCCCTTGTCTATGGTTTCTAACCCCAAGCAGAGGTAATGGAGAGAAAGTGAGACTTTCCTATCCTCAAGCACATCATATTTTAGGTATTTTGGACCAGAGTAAAAGAGCTCCTCAAACCTGTGTCCCACACAGCCCAGGTACTGCTTTAGTTATTGTTAGGCTACTACTTTCTCTGATTTGGGAATTCTTTGTAACCACCCTCACAGAGGAGGTGATAGAGCACATCTGCTACACTGGGTGCCGGATAATCCTTCTCCTTTTGTGGAGCAGAGACCTGAAATAACATGATTACTGTATGTTTCTGTTGGGCTGTGCCCTTGAAATACCAATGCAAAATTCACACAAGATGAAATAAACAATTAACAGTCATTAAATAAATGTTGCTTAAAAGAATGATAATACTGCAGAACACTAGCGAGAGTTTTGACTGTCACATGAAAATTCAGAGTTAACTATACGGTTATTAAAAGCCAGACCATATTTTCCATCCATTTTTATTTGTGAGGTCTCCTTGAAATGACTTTTAAAACTTGGGAACCTAGGCAGCTTTTCTCTAGGGAATATAAAACTATAGCAGCTGATACTGGTAAAATAGGTTATATGGTGCCTTAGAAATGACTGCTTGATTTGTCCAGTATTTATTGCATGAGTAATGTACAGAAACATTAAAACAGAAAAGCACAACTTTCCATCTGTGCTGCATTATGCCATACATAAGAACTATTTTTCATTTCAAATGGTGGTAGCCCCGTAGGCTTTCTTGCTTTGATATCCTATGCTACCACACATGATATGATAGAGTATAAACAGACTGACTATAAATCTGAATCTTTACAGTTTTGAAAGCTGAAACATTCCAGTGCTCACTTCCCACCAAATAGGCCTCCTGAAGTGTAGCCTGGGTCAGGTGTTTGGATTTTTTTAAGTGGAGGCAAAGGTTGTTATACAGAAACCTGAAGTGAACTTGGAAAATAGGAAAAAAAAATTACCAAAACCAAGAAAACAAAAAAGTGTCCCCATCTAGTATACAAGTTGTACAGCCCAAAAGCTCATCAGAACATAACAGAAGGGTTTGCTGTTTTAAACAAACAGCTTTCAAGCATTATTTTCCCTTTATTCTCTAAGTCTCTGCTCACAAATTTGCACGCCTTAAATGTCATCAAAGTGTGAGCCTGTGTGACACTGGAGGAACACTATCCTCCTTTATCTCCACCCATTTTGAAACCAGAGAGAGAGAACAGTCTAAAACAGATGAGCTGGTAGCCTTAAAAGGGGTCAAAATTGTTGTTTAGTAGTATTATTTATTTGTTTGCTTGTTTTTTGTTTGGTTTGGGTTTTGTTGTTGTTTTTTTGGTGGATTTTGTGGGGGGGTTTGTTTATTTGGTGTTTGTTTGTTTTTACTTGTTGGTTGGTTTGTTTTTTGGCCATGCCATGCCTTAATTTTCTTTGAGATTATGAATTAAAACTCCTATACCTAGTTTTCTGGGACATAGTGAATTTTGTGAATTAAACAGCTCTCATTATTTCAGATTTTTTCTGTTTTTCTGATTTGAACCTTACATAAGTTGATACAAGTATGAAACTGGACACATTTTATGGTGAGGAGCAGCACATTGTAGCCCACAAAATCCTTCTGACTGGAGTGAGCAGGGTGGAAGTATGACTGCCGGGTATTCTGAACAAAAATTTTCTGTATATATAGATAGGAATCCACTTCTGGTGGCAACAAAATCTGAATGGAACTTAAATTTAGGAACTACAACAACAAAAAAAAAAACAAACAAACAAACAAAAAAACCTTGGTGTGGTACTTTTCCAGCAGAAACAAATACAAAATCCCAATAAATCTCACTGGTAAAGAGAGGGCAGAAGGAGAGGGGGACGAGACCAACTTATCCACCACCATCAAGTGCTTGTGTGCAGCAGTCCAAACGTTGGCACACAGACACAACCTTACAAGTACAAACCTTCATGTTATTACTTTACCAAGAATCCACATGCTCAGAAAGAGAAATCCTAAGAGGACCCACAAACAGTGCTTAGAAAAGCTACTCCATATTCTTAAAGATGTACAAGTCCTGGAAATGTTGAAGCTTCAGGGAAAAACAGAAAAAGGTGTTATTGTGTCTCCCCTTCCTTTCTCAAAAAATAGCTCGACATTTTAGTGGTTTGTTCACCAAAACTACATTTATTTCTTTCCTTCAGAAGTCCATTGTGTATAATTTTCATTACAAATGAAGCACGGCTAGGTGTGTTTACAAACCAAAGTCTAAATTCTTCCTTGGAATGACAGGTATATCTGTGTTAGAAATGGAGTTGTTCTGAACTCTAGAATATTTATGTATACACACATATACATAAATACTGTATATATATATATATTACTAGTGTTTATAAAAAGGAAAAAAGTTGAAGGTAGAAAGCTTCAATATTGTTGACTACTAAAAAAAAAGAAAAGATTCTGACTTTAAGATCAGAGGGGCTTAAAATTTTATAATTCAGTTCTTAAAGAAAAGAAATTTACATGGGAAAAACAGGAAAAAAATTACATTGCCATATATAGTCATTATAAAGTACCGAAGCCCCCTTGGTGGTCTAGTGGTTAAGGACGCGGCGCTGTCACCGCCGAGGCCCGGGTTTGATTCCCGGTCAGGGCCCCTCCCTGGGCAGATGGAGCTCGTTAGCCCATAAGGCAATCCATCTACGTCCTGAGGACCTCACTGCCACCGTCCAAGCGTGCTTGGCCCCGGCAGATGAACCTCAGGATTAAAGGGTGGGCTCAGTTCCGCGCACGCTGTGTCTCACCTAAAAAATCCAATGCGCAGGCTGGAAGGTGTAAAGACCTTCCCCGGTTCTTCGTTTGCGAAGACTGGCCATTACTTACCTTAAAGTACCCAAGGGGATTACACATACATGTAGTGTATACACTGTAGGTTTAGTGGAATTACAGCTGCTAATGCTTTAAATTAAATTTAACTTTAAGATTTTAAATTAAATTATTTCAAATTTTATATAGATTAAAAAGATGCTTTGAATGATTGAAACGCAATAGCTTGATTTATGTTAAAAAACATTTTAGTTTTCTCTCTAAAAAATCTTTCAGTGCTGTAGAAGCCCAAAAGATGAAGGGACTAATGTGTATGTGCCAAACACCAATAGCCAGACAGCTGTGGGGCCAACCAAGGAGTGTTGGTAATGCTGTGAGAAAGAACAGGATGAGGCAGGAGAAGGGGACCATATAGAAGTAGAGCAACACTTTTCTTTCTTTTCTTTCTTTCTACACTGTCTGCTTCGGTGCTTCTGAATTGGCCTGGATTCTACCTGGCTCAGTGAGACTGGGGATACAGCTGGAGCCCATCTGCAGGAGCAGGGGTGACCAACCTAGTTGGAGAGACCGTGCCAGCTGGGATCCTGCCAGGCTGGTGAGATAGACAAGCCTTGGGGAACATCCCTGGGATGCATATCCAGGGCACTGGCCTCACTGCTTGACAATCCCTGTAACACCACTCTAACGAGGGCTCTGCACCCAGCACTGCTCAGCTTTAGTAGCAGCTATCAAGGAAGTGAGGGGGAAAATGACTGAAAAATTAATGATCAGGAGAATCTTGCTCTTTCCTATGTCCATTTGCCCCTGACACCAAACTTTACAGCTTGGATGGATGTAATTCAGATAGACATTGCTATTGTCTGAGGAAACAATAAAACACTCCAAAGCAGTATCAGTAGTATCAAAACTATATGTTATGGTTAACTTTTTCCTCAGAAATGCTGGGCGTGCCTTTTGTTTTTATTTTGTTATTTGAAATTGCTGTTGCTGTTATACATGACACAACTCTGTAATGATCTTCTAACTTTACTTATCAACTTTCAGTTCATTATCCTTGTCAGAAAAAGAATTTTCCTCCTCAAATATCTCTTGCTCACTATGGCACTGTGAGTCTGGCAGTCTAGGAGGATAGGCATCAGTTCCCTAGCCTTGTTCTGATCATCTCAATTGTCTTATGAAGTGTCCCCAGCTTCACAGATCTTTTAAAATCAATGTCTTCTTGAAACACAGAAAACATTTGTGATACATGAACAAGACTAGATGGGAGTCAGTAATTCTTTTCTCTAGAACTGAAATGTAAGCTTTCACATCAGATCTAAATCAGTAATATATCTGCACTACCTAATATGTGATTGACTCAAGATATTGCTGAAAATAGTATGATAAATATAAAATATAACTTGACAGAAACAGATGCACATCTAATTTTGATTCTAAACATAATTCAAAATACAAGTTATTCAGAGAAGGATAACTCTAATAAGAAATTAGAAATCAATCAGTAATCAATGCAGTACCATCAGCACAAAAAAGGGTGATATAATAATAGTTTACATATTTTGCCTTCAGGAAGTATACATATGCTGTACCCATTAAAGCTGACTTAAGTTACTTAACATTCAATTGTGCATTTTGTGGAGTGAGTCAATGGAGTGACTCACTAGCCCACTGCAGTACCATATGGGAAACTTTCCCTCTCCTGAGCAGATGGAGACTAAGAATGTCGCAGACAAAATGTGTTTTGTCTCTGGAGAAAGGATGTTGGCTGCTTTGTTCTTAGACTTTTATACATGCCAAGCCTTCTGCTCACATTGGTAGTCCTACATTTTGAGGTCTCATGGATATTTCAGCATTTCTCTGAAATGTTGACCTGCAGAAGACAGACAAACCCAGGCTATTCAGAAACCTGCAAGTAAAATATTACTATTGGTGTGCAATCCAAGATTTAATTGGTGGGAGAAAGCAGAAGTCATCACCTTTGCCATTCTTTAACACATAATCCTCTATAAGGGAGGTGAGTGTTTTCCATTTCTCTGTGGAAGATTTAGATGAAGGGTGATTGAGATGGCATTACAGTTTTGCAGGTGACTGAGGCCATAGAAACCCTATTTTCTGTTCCCTCTGGGCTATTCCATCTACCTAGAAATATTCTTTTTCCTCTTCCTTGTTTTTTTTTTCTTTTTTCTTTTCCTCCTGAATCCCTTTTGTACTCAGTTTTACTGCTGTACTTTTCCACATTTTCCTATGTAAATTCCTCCCTGGGTGCACGATGATCACACACCTATAAATTTGTCTGAAAATAGCAAAGGAAAAATACCAAGAGATATTACAATTTTAATTCCTTTCTAAAAGGAATATAGTCAGGACCACATATATCCACACTAACTTTTGTAAGTTGACAGGGTCATCAAGGGTTATGACTCTGTCTCTGCCAGTGATTAGTGGGCAAAATGGCCTGTCAGCCTACGCAAAATGTAAACCATCTTTGAAATTATCTATCTACTGCATGCTGACCATGTTGGAACTTAAAGCAACCCCTAATTTAAATGCATCCAGGCTGGGTGAGTCTGAGTTTATGCGCAAGAAATTTGAGACTACACATGACTAAGTAGTATAAAATTTTTTACAGCTATTTCTTTACTATGACTTCTAGGTTCAAAAGCATGCATTTTCTGTTTCTGTAGTGTCTGTCACAGTGAGACCCAGTCTAACTAGTCTCTTGATTATAACCACTCTATGACCCTTGCCAGATTCAACCCCAGATGGGCTTTTGCTTTTCTAACCTCGCCTCTGCACACTCAACAGTGCCTCTGTGTTCCTCCTGAGTCATACTCCTCCTAGAGAAGCACTATCCCTCTTTCCACCTTCTGTTCAATGACTTTTGATGTTTAAATTTAGAGATGAGTTCTTTGCTCATCCGTGCAGGTCTCCTGCCATCTTTGCTTGAACACTCATCAGGATGGACAAAAATTGAGCTTGGGAAAATGACTCTTGAAAATCAACCAGCTCTTCAGGAAGCTATTCTACCCTGCTTCCTGGTTTTCAAGGTCTCTTCTGCCTGTCTCACCCTATGCCCTCTTACCAATCCAGTCCGCAAACTCTTCAATTTGTTGTAAGTCATCACCATCTCCCCTACCTTCTCCTTTATTCCTAGTTTAGAGCTCTCCTCCCCCCCAACAGGCTGGCCAGTCGGTTGATAAAGATCATTTGCCACTTGGTACTTGCTGCATTTGGTCGTGTGGATACCATTTTTATCTCAATCTCAGAGAGGATCCCAAGCTTATGAAAAACCAAACTCCCATTGTCAACACTGGCTGTACAACTGTCTGTTGACCCACAGGTCCATCTATTTTTTCATAAAGCCCTTCCGCCTCACTGAAAGAATCAAGGAGATGCCACCTGTGCCCTTGGGCTCTGCCTCGAGTGCAATGTCACCCTTGCTACAAGCATCATTGGTGCCCACAAGGAAGAGCAGCAGGGAACCAGAAAAAACCTTGGCAATCTGGTACCCTGGATTTAAATGCCTGGCAAGCAGCAAACAACCCTAGACACCAGGTCATACAAGAATATGGTGGTGTCCATCCTCTGCAGTACAGTCTCCTACAGCCAATACTTCTCCTTCCTCCTGATGCTCCTGCCAGACTTAGGCTCAGCCTATTCAGATGTTTCATTGGACACAAATCTCAGCCTGCTATCTGCTACCTGGGCATTGAGCCTCCACCATAGTTGCAGACTTGCAGATAGGGCAGGAGTTAAGCTACTAGTATGAGAAGCCACAGGATTCCAGCCTATACCATCATGGAAGACTTTGGTAAGCACAGACTTGGTTTACTCCTCACTTAGTGTAGTTAGATCTTTGCAGTATTGAAGAAGATACAGTCAGTGTTTTTCTCCCTGTCCCTGTTGCTTCACTTCTTGCTGACCTCCTCCCACAGGTGCTTTACTTGGCTGCACAGAATTTCCCAATGCAAACCTTGTGCAGGCAAGCAGCCCATCTTCTCCAGCCTGAGAAAGAGGACCAGCCGACTCTGCGGCCTCAGGGATGCATCCCCCCTTGGGAGCTCAGTTTGAGCTGAACTCTGGCACACCAGGAAGAACTGCCCCAGCAGGTAGTGGGGATCATGCTCTGTAGCATGTGAGAAAAATAGGTCAACTGAAGTCAACTAACTTGTAAACCTTTATAGCTAGACTTTTCAGTTGTAATTTTAGTGAAGGATTGAATGGGCAGAAGTATAACACATTGAGGTGCATAACTTAGTGTCATTTATTCACATGAACATTACAAAAAAGCTATTAGAAAATCATAGAATACAATTGTATAAAAAACACAGAAATTGAGAGTCTCTTGACTATAAAATTTTCAATTCATCAATTCCATAGAGTACCAAAATAAAAACTTTATTTAGTTACCCAGCCACAAGTTTACACTCAAGTGAGGAGGGGAATTTTTACCAGCCAAGAGAAAATATCTGATTAGGGAGTATGTTAAAGATGAAAATAGCAATATGATTGCAAAGCCTCTCAGATGAAAAGCCATAATCTCATTGGCCATTGAAATATTTGGAAGAATAAAAAAAGAGACATGCCAGAAATCCATAATATGATTCATAAAACGAGAGTCTCAACATCTTCCTTCCCAAGTGTCTTTTTATTCTTTCTTATTATTAACTAATTGTGAGATGCTATTTCAGCAACTTGGAGGAAAGAAACGTGGCCAAAACCCATTCATAACTTGGGCAATTATATAGAGTTCTTCCCTAAAATAATGTAGATTATTCCCTCCACTCTCTCCTTCTGGGAATTCAGAACTTAATTCAAGTGAGCATTAAAGCACAAATGTGATAGACAAGCTAATTTTTTATTTGTGGGGTTTAAATATTGCTCTTTTCTGTTTTGACATTCTTTTTATTTACTGCTTACTTATTTGGCTCCAGTTTACCATTTTACACTTTGTTTACATTTTTATTGAATTTATTATTTTTTATTAAAATTCTTGTTTATGTATGACTGATACAATTAGATACAAAAACTGGGAATTTCAGCTAGCTTCAGTACAGGAACTGGTTTGTCCAAAGCCCTGTTCTCTTCAACATCTTCATGAATTACTTGGACACAGGACTGGAAGGGATACTAAGCAAGTTTGCAGATGGCACAAAACTAGGAGGAGTTATTGACTCCCCCAAAGGCAGGGAGGCCCTGCAGAGAGACCTCGACAAGTTAGAGGACTGGGCAATCACCAACCATAGGAAGTTCAACAAGGGAAAGTGCAGGATTCTGCACCTGGGATGGGCCAACCCTGGATGTACATACAAATTGGAGAATGAGATGTTGGAAAGCAGTGCCATGGAAAAGGACCTGGGGATCCTGGTCAATGGCAAGTTGAATATGAGTCAGCAGTGCCCTGGCAGCCAGGAGGCCAACTGTGTCCTGGGGGGCATCAGGCAAAGCATCGCCAGCCAGTCGAGGGAGGGGATTGTCCTGCTCTGCTCTGCACTGGAGCGGCCTCACCTTGAATGTTGTGTGCAGTTTTGGGCACTGAAATATAAGAAAGATATTAAGGTATTGAAGAGTGTCCAAAGAGGGGCAAGAAAAATGGTGGAGGGCCTTGAGGGGAAGCCATATGAGGAGTGGCTGAGATCACTTGGTCTGTTCAGCCTGGAGAAGAGAAGACTGAGGGGAAACCTCATTGCAGTTACAAATTCTTCGTGAAGGGAAGAGGAGGGGCAGGCACTGATCTCTTCTCTGTGTTGAACAGTGACAGGACAAGAGGGAATGGCCTGAAATTGTGTCAGGGGAGGTTTAGGTTGGATATTAGAAAAAATGTTCTTCACCCAGAGGATGGCTGGGCACTGGAACAGGCTCCCCAGGAAAGTGGTCACAGCCACAGAGTTCAAGAAGCTTTTAAACCATACTCTCAGGCACATGGTATGACTCTTGCTGATGGTCCTGTGAGGGGCTAAGTGTTGGACTCAATGATCCTTGTGGGTCCCTTCCAAAAAACCAAATTTTTTGATTCTGTGTTTCTGTGATTCTGTGAAAGTAGAACTTAAACTCTGGGAACCAGCAAGAGCAAAGGAAACCCATGCAAGATTAAAGCTGTGGTAGATTTTGGAGGAAGGAATTGTCATCCAGGACCTACCTGCTTACTTTTGCCATAAAAGATAGCAAGCCTATTTCAGAGATAATACACAATTATTTGCTTTTCACTAAAATATTGTTTCCTAGAAACTTTTTTTACATGTGGGGGATGTCAGAAATCACTTGGGAATGTAGGAAATTTGTTCTATCATTCCATTCACTACAGGCTTCTAACTACAGTGGGATTGTCTGGAAAAGAGAATCTGGCATCACGTCCTTGCTCTTTTGTAGCCAAGCAGTGCTGTCTGAGAGCAGAGGTGGGGCAGAGCCCAGATGCTGGACCAGGGTCGGACATGTCACAAGTAGATGATGTTATTTTTTCAGAGTGCATCTTTGTCATAACATCTCCAGGGAAAGTTTGTTAGCTTTGGTAGATTTCTCACATCCCTGCACTTTAGTCTCCTGGTATAAGTTGGTGACAAGGTCACAAATCTTTCACATAGGCAGTACTTTTCCTAATACTTGGCAAAACTGGCAGGACTTCCAGAGGAATTATTCTATTAATGCTGATAATACTCCTTAAATGAAAAACATGAATGACCAAGTTAAAAGTACCTTTTAAATTTCACACATCTACTCACTAAGTTCCACTCTCATCTCATTTTTAAGTTGTCTGGAATCAACTAGGTCTTTTCTGTCCAGCCTGGCTGGAAACAGGTGACAGTAGGAGAGACACTTGAAGAGGTATCTCTCTCTCTCCACTGAAAGTGCTACCAGCCCAGATTTAAACGACTATTTTTCATGTGTGAGAAGTTAGGTGAGATGAATCCCACCCTCAGTGCTCAAATTAGGAGTCACAGCTATTTCATTCCCACCAGCTGTAGTGGAGGGAAGATCTGGCAGGTCTGGATCACTCATCTCACTCTTAAATTTAAATACTATATTAGTAGCAATGCCTAAATTAGGCATGTAGAGTAGGTGGTTTAAATATGGTCCCTCGTCATAATTTCATGTGTTCTTAGAGTGCCTGGAAACACTTGGGCTTCTTTCCAGACTGAAACATCCAAATAGTATTGCATTATAAAGATGTCATGAATGATGTATTGCTGTGTATCACAAAGTAATGTATCACATTTTTATCTATGTTTATTTTTTCCCTGAGTTTTGTTTGAATGTCCCCAGCAAAGCTGATATTAACCACAACAGTGACCAAAATATGATTGCATCATTGAAGAGTTATTTTTATCTGTGAATATTCCCTGTCTATCCTCATTCTCATTGTTGAAAGATATTATGAGAAATTTAAAACAGAAAAGATTTCTGTTTATGGGCCTTAAGAAAAATTATGCATCTTTGTCATCAGTTTTTTGTTTTAGTTTGCTGGGTTTTAACCTTTTGTTTATTTTTTTTTCTATTTGCAATAATGGCACACATTAAATGAATAGAAATCAATTCCGAGGTGGTTTGGAAAGTACATTGAAGATGCAAGATATTTAGCTTTTGTAATAAACATAGAATTACTATACATGATTCTTTGCATCTTTATTCATATGAGACTATGAAGGAAGATGCCTTACATTTGAAACTATCTTGCTGTCTGTTACACAAATCTTTGTTTTATTTAAATGTAACTGAAAAATGAGCATTCACCATGGACATTCTCTAGACCTTCCTGAACCTCTGGAAACATGGGTTCTGTTTCCAAAGGAGGAAACAGCAGTGCAACTGAGACAGAAGAGGTTGAAATAAAAGGCATTTACACATCATAGAAACGCAGGTCCAGTGCAGACCAGGAACAGTCATGCAGAGTTTTCACTAGCACAGGAACTCAGAGTATAGTTTAAAATTACTCCAAGAAAATGTACTTGGAGATGCCATACGGGAGAAAAGAGGATTCCTCTGTTTAGAAAGGTCTTTGAAGCAGAGTATTTTTGGATTGTGTTCCACTATTCTATCATAGGAAGACCAAATATAAGCTTTCTTGTAGACAATTTCTGGATGACGGAGAAAGCTATAATCACAAGTTCAGCAGTTCATGGATACTCTCTAAGTAGTCAAGCATGACATGGGATTTACAGCCACCATGATGTCTGTAGTCACTGCAAAGCTAGACCTGTGAAGTCACACAACGCAGCTAACAAGCTGAGAGACCTCTGAGAACATTTGGGAACTGAGAATCTGACAGCTTCTCAAGTTAAGGATAAGAATAGGCAGTGCTGCTAGAAATCCTTTCTAGTAAAAATGAACCACACGTTTACATGAAAGGAAATGTTCAAGGGTATTTTTATTTTGAATCTTCTATTTTTTTCATAAAAATTATTGTTAGAGGAAAAAAAAGTACTCTTTTAGAACCCTCTAAACAAAAAATTTACTTTTGTGAAAAAGATTTGAGAAATATTTTCTTGTCTGTTGTGGTGTGAAAGACCTTACCTTACTTGATATGCATAAGGGAAATAACCACTATTTGTTAGGAAACATTTGATGCTTTTTACTATGAAAGCATTAAATTTAAATGTTGTGTAGGTTTTTCCATATATATTCTGGCATTAACTGCCATAACAATATCTGTAAGTGTAGTCATGTTTGTTCAACACTGTCAGTTAGAAAGCCATGTTCCATGTACTTTTGTAAAAAAAATTTAATAATTCAAGATGGAATTTCCCATATTAGAAATATGCCCTAAGCTTATCTATTTTTTAAAAAATTTTGAAAAAAAAACCCACTTTAGATACTGTTTTTCAGACCTGGGTAAAGGTCATACATATAGTTGTGTCCACGCTGAGAAATTCTTACAACCTTTTGATTGAGAAGGTGTATTAAAACAATGCTTTGAAACGTGGACCCAACAATTGGCAAGGGATGTGAATGTTGTACGGGTGTCAAAGGTATCACTTTATGCATGGACTTACTGACTTTGTAGTAAAATTCAGTGCATATTGTCTTTACTAAATGTGTAGATTTACAGTTTAGCTGTTTAGACTGCATGTGGACCACACATCCAGAGCAAGTGAGAACAAGGCTTTCCAAGCAACAGGCCTTGGGCAAGCAGATCCCTCCCCTCACTGCTACCATAAAACAATTCAAGGTGCAGAACACTGTATCTTCACTGACCTCGACTGAACAACTGCCCAAAAGGAAAGGATGGATCAACTGTTCTTTTTCTTGCTTCATTCTCGGAAGTCACTCAGCCATTTAAAACTTAACAATGGAAATAAGGAATCAAGTAGCCTGAGGCAAATTGTTGATCTTCGACTGTTTGGGTTAAAACCAACAGAGTTACAAGGAAGACTTTTCAAAGAAAGGAACTGTTCTGCACAGGGACAAATCCTCATCTTCTGCAAATACGTAACATCAGTGACTTTCAATGACAGATATTGCTTAAAGATGAAATATCTTGGATTATGTACATCACATGCTACAATTTGTTAGTTATTACACGTTGAAAATAAAACCAGATCCAAGAGCACAACTGGAATTAGGATAAAACGTTTTTTAAGCATTGAAGTTTGGAGAAAGTGTCATCGTGTATTTCATGGCTGAGTAACAGACACCAAACACTGGAAGAAAAGCTGTTCATGCTGTGCCGTATGTCTAACCAAACTGGAAAACATAATAACAGAGTATCCCATGAGATCTTGTCCTCATGAGATTTCCAAATTTGAGAAAGTGTTCAGATCAGTATATGAAACCATGAATTTCTGAATCTCAAAGGATTTAAAGCTTGACAGTTATTTCTAACATATGTTTTAGTTTGTTTTGTTATAATCTCAAAGTGTTTAAATTTCTTTTAGGTTTATTTTTAATTCTGGATGGGGGTTTTTTGTGAAGCTATTTAGAACTGCTATTCATGCCACTGTTGAGGTCAGAAAGTTTATACAAGGGAGTGCATAATTTCCAGAAAAGTTAGAGCATTTTATTTGCTTGTAGGCATATGTGGTGTAACTGGTGTAGAGCTTCTAATCTAATGTTTTTAAAGTAAATTAATTCTGACAGAAAGAATACATATTTCTAGAGAACTGAGGATTTGTCCACACGTGCCGTTTTTTATTGTTTCACAACATGTAGAGAACAGTATGAAAATGAGAATAGAAAGACAATTAACTGTGTAGGGCAAGTGATGTGGTGATAAAGGTGCTGCACTGGAACTGGATACTCTGGCTTCTCTTCCTATTTTACCACGTGACACCAAGTCTCTCTAACATCATCTTCCAACATCGTCTTCTAACTTTCATCAGTTTTGTCAAGTTCAGCTATAAATTCACCATGGTCTGAACATTCACTGTGCAAAGCTTCATATGCTTCTGAAGAATCTCAGCATTTCCTTAACCTAACCAGAAAGAGTCTGGACACTGGTTCAGCCTTTGGCGAAGAAACTCCAGGGTTTTTAAACATAAGAATCTTCCCATTCCCGATCCCCAAATGAAGCTTCATCAAAACCCCCCACAACTTAATAAGGGAACTACAAGCCATTCTTCAAAATGTTTTTACTGCTTTTTTTCTCTTACAGGTTAGCATTTTTAACCTTTATCCAAAGCTTTTCTTTCTCCCCTTCTGATCTTGCCCTCCCTCTCCTTTCTCTGCTAGACTTTTCCTCATCTGTCCCTGTGTCCTTCCTTCCTTCTTTCAGAAGGGATTCAGGTCAGCACTGGTCAGCCTTCCTTCAGGCTGATTGGACACTTCTGTCTCTGTTTGACAGATGAAATTCCCAAAGCTCCTAGTTAATTTTAGGGTGTCTGGGGGAGGAAGGAGCCTGGCACTGAACCAAACACACATTTAAATGTGCCAGAAAATTACACAGCAGTCAGAAAATTGCCAAATCTGCAATTTTATGCAGCCCACAATTTTCTAGAGGTCTTGATTATCATCCGGAGTTCAGTGTTTTACAGGAAGTGCAAGAGGTTACATTTCCAGTGATTTTTAAGTGACCTCAAAACTATAACACTGAAAAAATTTATACCAGGATTAACTATTTCAGTGATATTTCTATCTATTTCAAGAGCAGTCAACATGTAAAAAGAGCTTTTTAAAATGAAACAAATTACAGTTTTGAAGGTGATTATTCTTAAGGTTTATATTATCAACAAATTATCCAACCAATAATGGATCTAATGCATTTTGCCTTTGTGGAGATTCAAAGTGAGAATTCCGTTGTAGGAGTATGCTTTTGTGTGTCTGCATAACACAAGAGATCAAGAGAACAATCTCTTGCAAAACAAGAGCAGTATAACTTGCTCATAGATAAATCTGCTAACAAGATGAGAATACATAGCTTCTGACTCATGAAAAACAGAAAAAAATGGATGTTGCCTTGTGACTGATCTTGTCATTTGCTCCAATATGACCACTTTGCATGCACCCCAAGATGACAGGCACCAACCTGTGAGCTTGGGAACAGCCAATAAAAAACCAATTGGGCTGACTGTGCAGGTGACCGAATGTACAGAGTTCTGTAACGTGTTTTGCAGCATAAAACCCCCACACCCATTTCAGTCAGCTACAATATTAAACGGAGTGGAAAACCACAAACTTATGTCATGAATTCTCACCATTCAGCTCACAGATGAAATGTTGGGACAGCTGGGGTGTCAGGACAATCCAATTTCGTAGTGTCAGGACAATCCAATTTCCTACTGAGCTCTTCCTTCACTGCTTAGGCAGAATTGTTACAAGTATGTCCCTGCAGCTTTGAGGGTACCCAGCAGAGTCTCCACTATGGGTGTTGCAGAGGCCCACCATTCTTTCTGTCCTGGAGGGCAGAATGTGCTTCTTACATCGAGTGCAAGAGGAAAAAAAGAGAGATTTTACTGAGGGTTGATAAGACCCCGTGACCCCTAAGAGCTCCAGCTGTATCCAGGAATCATTTTGAGGTTTCTCTTTGAGCTTTTAATTCTCTCTTTTTAATTTCTTTCAACAGACTGTTGTAAACATTGAAACGTGCAGATATTGTCTTAGCTTGTGGAGGCTGTCTTGTTTGAGGTCCTAGACAGGAATAAAATGTATACAGCTATGATTGCACTCCGCTGTGCATCCTGTTGACCTGACCCCTCCATGAAGGGCCTGGTCAGTGTGGCTTTATGCAGGGATGGGTGCTGGGAACATGCAGCCACCTCTGAGGGGGTCTCATCAGGAAGGGATCTGGTACCTTCCTACTGATTCCTCAGTCTAGGCAACTAGGGGACAGCACCTCAGGCTCCCACACACTGCGTAGCCATCATGTTCACGATCTTTTGATTCAATATTTAAAGACACTCTCGCCAATTAACCACAATATCTTTTTCCTTCTGTAAGCTGTAACACGTTCCCATTACATGGCAGTTCTGCCACATTTGTCCCTTTCTTTAGGAAAAACTCTAAAATTGACTGACTTTAAGCTAGCCTGCAAAGTGAATCATAAAGAGCAACAAGAGAGAGTGAATAATAAATTAGCACCACACTAGGCCTGAACTTCACGGCTAGGAAATGGAGTGAGGATGAAGTGATGGGAGGAAGTAATCTCCTTACCTTGCTAAGGTCCATGCAGGCACTTACCACCTGAGCGTATGAAGTCTGTCATAATTCACTTGTCTTTTTGTTCTGCATTCAAGCTGCATTGATGACTTCAGTACTGATACATACACAGGGACTGCTTGATGTCTTCCATTAAGCCCAGGCCCCTTGAAGTGAAGAACGCCCTGTGTGTACCAGCAGACTCGCAAGTACAGTTTACTTTCAGTATAATGCCTCCTTGTGCAATGAGAACACGTGTGCACAGCACATGTGGGACAGCACTTCAACTACAGAGACAGTTGCTACATGAGGAGACATTTTTGGCCTACCTATCTTGAAAAAATCTTGCAAAGACTATTGTTTGCTAATTTGTGTTATTTAGCAGGAGTTAATCTGAAATTAATCAAATGATTGTTTCTTACCACACTGGTATCATCTGTATAATGAAATGTCATCTTTCTTATCTACTGATATACTTCCTAAGATGATATTTAAGAATAGAATAAAAGATATGTGTTCCTAAGCTTAGTTTCTCTATGCTAGCTCTCATTATAACTTAAAATCATACATCAACTTACAATTGTGCTCCTTGACACTGGAGAAATTATGATGACTGTAACTTCTTTTTACAAAAAGAACAGTAATAAAATTAAGCAATAATCTATAAGTATGAGAAGGTTACAGTTTTAAATAACATCTCCTGCTGTGAATTGAATAGCAAGGTAAAGTAAAGGTTTTAGCATTTATAAATGTCAAGGCAACACAGATGTTCATTTTAACAGCATGACATGCGTATCGCTTATAAACTTATTTCACTTAAAGATTATTACCACTATACTATACAGATGGTTTCAGGATTCAACTTTAAATTTTAAATGGTTCTGAATTTTAAGGCTTTGTTGAAATAGCTGATAATTCTGCTAAATGTCCTATCTCTAAAACCAGGAATTAAAGTAATGGTATAAAAAGGTCACACTTTTATATTATATTAATTTTTCAATGAAAATAGAAAACCATAAACAATTTGACTACAGCCCTTGATGCTGTATCAGGTGTTCTGGTTATAAAGCTCTACAGCTGGAACTGGACAGAAATGTCATTTAGCTCAAGTAGTAGTTTCTGTCTACTTGCTGTCAAGAGACAGAGGAAATGCTAGAATTAAATGGTATGGATTCAGACTGTCATCAATACACTGCTTTCAAAACACTGATGAAATGAATTTATTAAGCCAGAAAGAAATGAGGTTGAAAAAGTGAGAGATGTCGTGTCAGCACCTCCAACTGGGAAATAAGATGTGTCCTATATGCCAGTTTATTTCTCTGATCAGGGACCCCGACATTTTCCTTCCCTCTCCCTCCCTCCTATCCTCCAACCTGCTCAGCTGAAAAAAATGATGAAAATGCACCATGGTGGTTTCTTCCAGGATGCCACTGCCATTTGGTGATCTAATTGGCCCCAGAGGGCCTCTCAACAATTTCCATCAGAGATAGAAAAGATTTTCTTCCGTCTGCTAGAGACAGATAGGAGACATTAATTATGCGGACAGCGTCCAAGAGAGCAACAGTGACTCTCGACTAAATCAACATGCAAAACAGTCATGGAAATTGTCACATTATAACAGCAAATGGCTATGGCAGGAGGAAAGAAAAAACAGCACAAACAATTTCCAATTTATTACAAAAAAAAACCCAGTGAAGAATTGGTTTTGATGTACAGATTCTACAAAATACTAAAGATTGTATTTGATATTTTCTTTCATTAGAGATGAGACTTAAAATAGAGTATTTCCACATTTTCCTAAGAAAAAGATATTGTGAGAAAAGCCAGACAAGGATTATTGAAGCTTTCATTTCTTCTTCCTAAACTATTAGGAAATGAAAATATATTTCCACCAACCATAATGGAGTATGCTTATTTTATAGGACCATTTTCTTCCCTACCTTGAAAGATTAAAAAAATAAAAAAAAGGGAGTAAAACCTCATATTACAGTCATGTCTTTCTCAGAAGACATGAATCCTTCTCAAAGTGTGAATTGAAAATCCTGGGAGAGGAAAAGGAAAAGAAAAGGTGGAGGCCAGTGAAACCTGCTCCATTTTCTAGCAGCACAAAATTGGTAAAAATGTTTCTTTCAGAAAATAAAACTAAAGCAAAAAAATATAATTTTTGAGGGGAGGAGGGGAGAAATTATTACAGGAGGAATATTAATAAGAAAAAAACAGGGCAAACAGACAGCCCCAGTTCTACAGAGTAAATATATATTGCAGATAACTGCATAATTTACCCAGGAGAGAAGTGTCACACAGAGCTGTTGTCAGTACCACAGTGAACTCATCTGAAGCCAGCTCCAGCCCCCTGACACTGTGCTACTGCCCCCATGGAGATATCCCACTATCATCTTTAAGAAGAAGAGTCAATCACTGGAGAAAGCTCTGTGCTGTGTTATCACTTACCTTCAGTGGAGCCAGTGGGCTGTATGTGCAGGCTGCTGTGTATGCTGCAGCACTGCTGATGCCTGCAGTGGGAAGGCTGTGACCTTAGTCAACATCAGGGAGCAGCATGTAGTACACACACCACTGAATGTAGATCCATGTGCTGACCAGAAAATCACAAAAATATGCACATAATAGCTGGCAAACCCTCATAGTTTGGAAAGGGCAAGTAAAAGCAGCATAGGAAAGCTCATGGTTTGAGGAAGAGTTTTTCTCTCCCATGCAGCTGCAGAATGCCAGAGCTTCAGTCAGGAACAAGTCTTTCAGGCCATGGGCAAATAGTCTCTATTTCTTCTGTGCCTAAACACGTGATTAGGTCCCTGAAAAAACTTGGGAAGGTCCAGAAGACTGATCTTTCTTGCCTAGTGCTTACAATGAGTGGTATGCAGAAAGGTGGACTCCCTTTTCTTCCTTCTTTTGAGTAGTAAAAAATATTTCTGGCCCCACATCTGGAAATTGCCTCTGTGAGTCAAAAAGGATTCAAGCCAACATTATGCATAACATTACTAGACAATAAGCCTTAGTCTGCCAAGCTGAACTCTTCCCTGTATAGTCTTAGAGTCCTGCAGGAACACTCCTCCCAAATTCCCAGCAAGAAAATCCCATTATATGCTGCCCAACCAGGACATATTAATTTCACTGTAAAGTGTGTTTTGGAAAAAGAAAAGTTTACCAACATGATATGCCTCATGGGTTTTCCCTGATATACAAGCAACTTTCCTAGTAAATTAGATATTAAGAGCATCAAGCCAAAACAGTTGAAGGTGATTGCATGGTGCCCACTGTCCCTGTTTTGTTGCTTTTACAGTGCTTCTAATTAGAAGTACCTCACTATTTGCACAAGTGTCTGTTGTCAATCAGACCTCACAAACTGGCATAGGTTAAATCACATCATTTCACAAGTCACAGGATTTTATGATAACATATCAAACACTTTCATGATGCCAACCAATCTGTCATATCACTATGAGAAACAGATCCTTTTTAAATTAAGAAAAGATGGTAAATGTAGTTAAAATGGTAATATAACCAGTGGAACTATAGCATAATAAAGTCAAGATTGTACAGTATATACAGCCTGTACAGTATATACAGTGTACTTCCTGCTTGAGGGAACGTCTTATGAATAATGACCACTAAAATATAAAATAACCTTCCTGGCTAAGGAAATCTGCCTCATCATGAAAAGCGAGGGTTTTTGCAAACAATTGTCTGTGTATAACATTAGATCCTGCTCAGTCCCAAGTCAATGGGCTCTAAAGCCCTATGACCACTGACTGTAGTCATTAGGACATCTTGCAGAACTAAGTGTTCCCACACAGTGTGTGGCAAGACTAACATCCTGGTCTAGTTAAGCACTTAACCAGAAGCACCTGAGAAAAGTAACACTAGTTATGCAGTGAAAACTGATCAACAGCTAAGGAATCTGACAGATCAAAGACAAAATAGATTTCTAAGAATGTGATGAAATTTTTTTTCTACTTAACAGTGGGTTTCTACACGAGTGGGTGCAAATCTGTGCTCCTTTCACTCTAGACACTGCTTTTGAGGGATAGAGGCAAATGTTTTACAGCTGGAGCTGGTTTTTTTTTTTCCCTAAAGTAAATTTTGTTTTAATTGGCAGCTAATGGAAAAGAGTGTTTCTTATTTTTAAAGAGAGGCAGAAAAATGTAGGGCTGGTTTCAGTCTGCTGTAATTGTAACACAACATTCATTTGTCAGACCTGCAGGGAAGCAAGGGTGAAATGGTAGCATGCAATATCAGTGTGTATGCCACAGATGCTACCCAGGGATTCAGGTTAATTACATACCAGGCATGCTTAGAGACCACCCATGTAAAACAGCTGGCAGGATGGAGGCTTAAAATTGATCCCTGCTGGTTCCACCAGTGCATGCTGCCCTCTTCAATTCAGTATGAATCTCTTCATCTGGGCTAATTTACTTCTCCCAGGATAAGTAACTTAGATTCATTTATCTCCACTTTCTGAGCCTTGCTGTCTTTGAAACCGCTCCTCTCTGTTCCCTACCTATTGCTTCAATTGTCTGAACCTAAAGAGGGTATTGATGTGGATGGATAAAGCTTCCCAAGTTCCATACACATCACTGCAAAAGCCAAAGGAGGTAGGTATTAACTTAAAAGAAAAATTAGTAACAGAGACCCTCTGAAGTGTGTGAGCTCATCTACCCAGGATGTGACTCATTGTTTCATTCCATGTTCTGATGTTGTTATACAAAATATTCTTTACTTATCTTCACTGTAATACTGAATCATCTGAGATGTCACTGAGATAATTATGTTATGTTTGTCTTAATTCTGCACTTCTAGGTTCTTCTGGCTTTTAGCTGAACCATGACAGTAGTTCAGGATAGGAAGGACTATATGCTTTATAAAAAAAAAAAAAAAAAAAAA